>NW_027650321.1:20000-109684 GCF_965287045.1 Carcharhinus amblyrhynchos | reverse complement strand
GGTGACTGACGCAGGCCTGTGGTCCCCGAACCCATCACCATTAAAACCCTCCGCGACTGATCTCGGGCCCTCGTTGTCCTCATTCGGGGAGCAGACTGGGTGAGAGTGCCCGCCGCTCGGGTTCGAACCACCACCACCCCCCGGGTCTGTGCTCGGTACCTGCTCCCAGTCAGGGCACTCGGGGGGGTGGCGACAGAGGGGGATCACGGGGAAACTCCTAAAGTGAAATGTCACTCAGAATGAGAGCAGAAACTTCTGGGAGGTCTCAGCAGGTCTCCCACGTCATGGACCTTTCATCCATTGTACTTCTCTCAGGGGGAGGGGGGCTGGGCGCAGAGTTTACTGCCCATCCCTAATTGCCCCGTGAACTGAGTGTGTCACTCGGCCGTTTCAGAGGGGCAGTTAAAAGACAGCCTCAAGGCTGGATAGACCGAGACTTTTTTCCCTCTGGAGTGTAGGAGGCTGAGGGGTGATCTTACAGAGGGCTATAAAATAATGAGGGGCACAGATCAGCTCGATAGTCAATATCTTTTCCCAAAGGTAGGGGAGTCTAAAACTAGAGGGTATAGGTTTAAGGGGAGAGGGGGGAGGTACAAAAGTGTTCAGAGGGGCAGTTTTTTCATAGAGGGTGGGGAGTGTCTAGAACGAGCTGCCAGAGGTAGTAGTAGAGGTGGGTACAATTTTGTCTTTGAAGAAGCGTTTAGACAGTTCCATGGGTACAATGGGTACAGAGGGATATGGGCCAGCTTCGGGGTTTTTAAAACCAAAAGGGGGCAGCATGGACAAGCTGGGCCAAATGGCCTGTTTCCATGCTGTAAACCTCTGTGACTCTATCGGAGTTACATGTAGGCCAGACCAGGGTAAGGACAGCAGATTTCCTTCCCTCAAGGACACCAGTGAACCAGATGGGTTTCCCCCAACAATGATCTGGGTGGTGAGGGTGTGGGATGCGCTGCCTGGGAGGGTGGTGGAGGCGAGATGGCCCACATCCTTTAGAAACTACCTGCATGAGCACTTGGCACCCCATCACATTCAGGGCTACGGGCCACCTGCTGGCAAGTGAGGGCATTTCATGGGTTGGTGTAGGCTCGATGGGCCGAAGGGCCTCCTCTGCACTGCAGGATTCTGGGAATCGTAGAATTGCGTGCAGAAGGAGGCTGTTCGGCCCATCGAGTCTGCACCGTGCACGATCCTATCCTATTCCTGTAACTCCACATACTTACCCTGTCTAAGGGGCAATTTATCATGGCCAATCCACCTAAGCCGCGCATCTTTTGGAGTGTGGGAGGAAACCGGAGGAAACCCACGCAGACACGGGGAGAATGTGTAAACTCCACAATGACTTTACCGTCATTAGATTCTTAATTCCAGAGATTTTTTGTAATACATTGAATTCAAATTTCACCATCTGCCGTGGTGGGATTCGAACGCGGATCCCCAGAGCCTCACCCTGGCTCTCTGGATCACGAACCCAGTGACAATACGCCTTTCCGCCTCTCCCCTTTTATTATCAGGACTGGTGAAAGGGAGTGGGGGGTAGGGGGAGAGACACAGGTCAGTCAGGGTCACTGTTGTGGAAAACAAGTAAGTCTCACAAGATTGCGATGCCCTTCCATGCTGAATAGCCAAAGAGGCTCCATGTTTGGGAGGTCTCTGGGCCTGGCTTGAGCCTACAGACCTCTTCTCTAACCCCCCCACAACCTCTGGTGGGGGTAGGAGATATTACAATTCATCAATTATTCAGTGATGAACATTCAAGTTATAATTAATGTTGTCGTGCTGATATTAACCACTGAGAATAGCGCCCTCTTGCTGAAGTATTCTGCCTTGCACCCATCAGGACACACACAAGAATACCAAATTTCAAAGGGAGCAAATATTTAACTTACTTAAAAATTAACACGAGTGCCACCATCATAATTGTTTTATTTATTATTAGTTATTAATGGGGTTATATAGTAATTGTTAATGTCTAATGCTGGTCATAGAATTCCCTACAATGTAGGTCATTTGGCCCATAGAGTCTGCATTGACTCCAACAGAGCATCCCACCCGGTTTCTATCCCCAAAACACCATGTATTTACCCTGCTAATCCTCCTAATCTTCACCCAAATGAGCTAGTCATCAACTTCAGGAAGTGTAGTGGGTGGCACAGCGGGTTAGCACTGCTGTCTCACGGTGCCAGGGAGCCAGGTTCGATTCCTGGGGCTTGGGTCGCAGTCTGTGCCGAGTCTGCACGTTCTCCCCGTGTCTGTGTGGGTTTCCTCCCAGTCTGAAAGACGTGCTGCTTAGGTGCATTGGCCCAGAGTGTGGCGACTCGGGGAATTTCACAGTAACTTCATTGCAGTGTTAATGTAAGCCTTACTTGTGACGAATAAATAAACTTTGAACTTAAACTGGAGAAAATGCCCCTGTCTACATCAATGGGGACGAAGTAGAAAAGGTCGAGAGCTTCGAGTTTCCAGGTGTCCAGATTACCAACAACCTGTCCTGGAGTCTCCGCACTAACACTTTACTTAAGAAAGCCCCACCAACGCCTCTACTTTCTCAGAAGGAAATTTGACATGTCCGCTATGACTCTCACCAACTTTTACAGATGCCCCTTAGAAAGCATTCTTTCTGGTTGTATCACAGCTCGGTATGGGCTCCTGATCTGCCCAAAACCACAAAGAACTACAAAAGGGTGGTGAATGTAGCCCAATCCATCACACAAACCAGCCTCCCATCCATTGACTCTGTCTACACTTCCCGCTGCCTTGGGGAAAAGCAGCCAGTATAATCAAGGACCCCCCCACACACCCCAGACGTTCTCTCTTCCACCTTCTTCCGTCGGGAAAAAGATACAAAAGTCTGAGGTCACGTACTGACTGACTCAAGAACAGCTTCTTCCCTGCTGCCAACAAACCTCTGAATGATCCTAATAAATAGTAAGCTGATCTTTCTGTTCACTTTATCTGTAACTCCAGCACCACATTCTCCCTTCCTTCACTCCTACGTAATCTATGAACGGTATGCTTTGTATTGTGTGGAAGAAACAATACTTTTCACTGTGTCTCAACTAATGATACTAACAAATTATTCAGCCTGTCAAATCTGCACTGACTGACAGAGCACCCCACCCAGGGCCTAACACCATAACTCCCCCGATACTACTGATCCATTTAGCATAGCTAATCCAGCTACCTTACACGTTTTGGACACTAAGGGACAATTTAGCATGGCCAAACCACCTAACCTACACATCTTTGGACACAAAGAGTAACTTAGCATGGCCAATCCACCTAACCTGCACATCTTTGGACACTAAGGGGCAATTTAGCATGTCCAATCCACATAACCTGCACATCTTTGGACACTAAGGGACAATTTAGCATGGCCAATCCCCCCTAACCTGCACGTCTTTGGACATTAAGGGACAATTTAGCACAGCCAATCCCCCTAACCTACACATCTTTGGACGCTAAGGGACAATTTAGCATGGCCAATCCACCTAACCTACACTTCTTTGGACATTAAGGGACAATTTAGCATGGCCAATCCCTCTAACCTACACATCTTTGGACACTAAGGGACAATTTAGCATGGCCAATCCCCCTAACCTACACATCTTTGGACACTAAGGGACAATTTAACATGGCCAATCCACCTAACCTACACATCTTTGGACATTAAGGGACAATTTAGCATGGCCAATCCACCTAACCTACACATCTTTGGACACTAAGGGGCAGTTTACCATGGCCAATCCACCTAACCTACACATCTTCGGCCAAATGATCAGTTATGGTTGAGCAAGTGGGTTCCTTTAAGAGACACACAGAGAGGTTGAGAGGAGGTGTTCTGGTAGAGGCGCGGTGCACGCCGGGGAGTGTCCCCTCTGTCCCAGTTGAGGGCCACGCAGTGGCTGCCGGGAGGATCCGCGCGGTGGACGCCGGGAAGGCCGGAGGGCCCGCGCGGTGGATGCCGGGAAGGTTGGAGGACAGCGCGGCGGAAGCCGGGAAGGCTGGAGAACCCGCGCGGCGGAAGCCGGGAAGGCTGGAGGACCCCCCCGGTGCATGCCGGGCGGTGTCCCCCTCCCGCCCCGCCAGGGCCGATGGGAGGTGGGTCCCCCAGGAAGTGACGCGCGGCCGGGCAGTCATGGCGGCTCTCATGCAGCTTCCGGTTTCAGTTTGCTCTCACTGAAGGGGGTGAAAAGGGGAAAGTTTCCGCTCTGTTCCCCCCCACCCCCCCGCCCTGGGCGGGGGAATTCACTGCTGATCCCCCTCCGGACCGGGCCGCTCTGAACCCCGCCCTCCTCCTCCGCCTGCTGCCGGCTCCGGGCAATCGGCTCAAGCTGGAGAGGCCGGAGCCGGGCCCAGGCAGCTGGGGCCGGACGGTCATGATGAAGACTCAGTGCCTCCTCGGCCTCAAAACCTTCGTGGCGTTCGCGGCCAAAGTCTGGAGCTTCATCCTCTACATCCTCCGGCGGCAGATCCGCACCGTGAGTCCCTTCAGCAACCCGCTTAACTAGCGACACTGACTTAACTAGGGAGCCTTAACCAGAGAAACTGACTTAACCAGTGAGACATAACCAGAGCCACTGACTTAACCAGTGAGACATAACCAGCGCCACTGACTTAACCAGTGAGCCTTAAGCTGTGCCGTAGCCAACATCAATGACTTAACCAGAGCCACTGACTTATCCAGAGAGATTAACCAGAGCCACTGACTTAACCAGTGAGCCATAACCAGCGCCACTGATGTAACGAGCATCACTGACTTAAGCAGAACAACCAGTTTAATCAGCACCACTGACCAACCAGCCTTAACTAGTGCACTGACGTAACTAGCACCATGGAGTTAACGAAAGTCACTGACAACCAACTAGCCGTAGCCTATGACAGCGAGTTAACCAGCTCAACTAGCCTGACTTAACCAGCACCACTGACTTAACCAGCACCACTGACTTAGCCAGCAGTACTGACATACCCAACGCCAGTGAGTTAACCAGCACGTAGAGATATAGGAGTTGGGGCGTCCATCCGGCAGATAACATCGAGTGCCAACCTGTCGGGTCCATTCTTACCCCGGGAGTGATGCTGTCAGGGAGGGAGGGAGTGGGATATCCGCTGGGTGAGATTGTTGGGTCGGTGGGAAGGATGTGAACAGAATTAATCCACTCTGCACAATATATATGTGGGTTGGTGATGGAGGAACTGCCCTTGGTGTAATATTTATCTCAAGGAGGTGTTTTCCACGAGGCTGGTGACTTATTGCAGCCGAGACTGGGGAGAATATTGAACTCCGTACCACGTGTTATTGATCTAGTTTGAGGCTTGTTTCTTTTGTATGATTCTGGAAGGAGTTGTGTCCTGAAGGAAAGACAATGAAAATGAGAAGCAGATCTCACTAGCTGAGTGAGTTGCAGCCTTTTCCGTCGTGCCCAGTGCAAACTTTCCAAGCTTTGTGTAGAGAACTTTTCCACAGAAACTGCAGGAGCTAATTCGTTCTGATGATGAAGATTAAACTCAGCGCTTTTCCTGTTGTTTAAAGAATTGAATGAGGATAGGTTTGAAGGCACTGTGCTATTTGTTTATTCGTATCACAATGAGGCTGACATTCACACTGCAATGAAGTTACTGTGGAAAAATAGCTGGAACATCTCTCTGAATTAGACTCTGCTGTAACAGACACTCGCATTGTTATAAATCTAGATTAATCACGACCAAATCAGATGGTTTCGAGACAGGAAAGGACTGCTGGGGATGGGTCTGTCACTGTATAACACTGGGGTACAGTACTGGTGGGGACGGGTCTGTCAGTGTGTAACACTGGGGTACAGTACTGGTGGGGACGGGTCTGTCACTGTGTAACACTGGGGTACAGTACTGGTGGGGACGGGTCTGTCACTGTGTAACACTGGGGTACAGTACTGGTGGGGACGGGTCTGTCACTGTGTAACACTGGGGTACAGTACTGGTGGGGACGGGTCTGTCACTGTGTAACACTGGGGTACAGTACTGGTGGGGACGGGTCTGTCACTGTGTAACACTGGGGTACAGTACTGGTGGGGACGGGTCTGTCACTGTGTAACACTGGGGTACAGTACTGCTGGGGACGGGTCTGTCACTGTGTAACACTGGGGTACAGTACTGCTGGGGACGGGTCTGTCACTGTATAACACTGGGGTACAGTACTGGTGGGGACGGGTCTGTCAGTGTGTAACACTGGGGTACAGTACTGGTGGGGACGGGTCTGTCACTGTGTAACACTGGGGTACAGTACTGGTGGGGACGGGTCTGTCACTGTGTAACACTGGGGTACAGTACTGGTGGGGACGGGTCTGTCACTGTGTAACACTGGGGTACAGTACTGCTGGGGATGGGTCTGTCACTGTGTAACACTGGGGTACAGTACTGCTGGGGACGGGTCTGTCACTGTATAACACTGGGGTACAGTACTGGTGGGGACGGGTCTGTCGCTGTATAACAGTGGGGTACAGTACTGGTGGGGACGGGTCTGTCACTGTATAACACTGGGATACAGTACTGGTGGGGACGGGTCTGTCACTGTATAACACTGGGGTACAGTACTGGTGGGGACGGGTCTGTCAGTGTATAACACTGGGGTACAGTACTGGTGGGGACGGTTCTGTCACTGTATAACACTGGGGTACAGTACTGGTGGGGACGGTTCTGTCACTGTATAACACTGGGGTACAGTACTGGTGGGGACGGGTCTGTCACTGTATAACACTGGGGTACAGTACTGGTGGGGACGGGTCTGTCACTGTAACACTGGGGTACAGTACTGGTGGGGACGGATCTGTCACTGTATAACACTGGGGTACAGTACTGGTGGGGGATCACTGGACAGTGATCAGGAACAGGAACCCTGGCTGATTTCCCCTCTCTCTCTAACCCAGGGATCACTGGACAGTGATCAGGAGCAGGAACCCTGGCTGATTTCCCCCCTCTCTCTCTCTAACCCAGGGATCACTGGACAGTGATCAGGAGCAGGAACCCTGGCTGATTTCCTCTCTCTCTCTCTCTCTAACCCAGGGATCACTGGACAGTGATCAGGAGCAGGAACCCTGGCTGATTTCCCCTCTCTCTCTCTCTAACCCAGGGATCACTGGACAGTGATCAGGAGCAGGAACCCTGGCTGATTTCCCCTCTCTCTCTAACCCAGGGATCACTGGACAGCGATCAGGAGCAGGAACCCTGGCTGATTTCCCCTCTCTCTCTAACCCAGGGATCACGGGACAGTGATCAGGAGCAGGAACCCTGGCTGATTTCCCCCCTCTCTGTCTCTACACGTACTATTCATAGAGAAGGAAAGGAGAGAGTGCAGAATGTAGTGTTACAGTCATAGCTAGGGTGCAGAGAAAGATCATCTTAATGCGAGGTAGGTCCATTCAAAAGTCTGACAGCAGCAGAGAAGAAGCTGTTCTTGAGTCAGTCGGTACGTGACCTCAGACTTGTGTATCTTTTCCCTGACGGAAGAAGGTGGAAGAGAGAATGTCCGTGGCCTTTGATTATACTGGCTGCTTTTCCCCGAGGCAGCGGGAAGTGTAGACAGAGTCAATGGATGGGAGACTGATTTGTGTGATGGATTGGGCGACATTCACAACCTTTTGTAGTTTCTTGTGGCCTTGGGCAGAGCAGGAGCCCAGACCAAGCTGTGATACAACCAGAAAATGGGGCTGGGTGTATCCCGTTGCGGGCTCTGTCTGTCTCTCGGTGACGGGGCACTGGCTGGGTGTATCCCGTTCCGGGCTCTGTCTGTCTCTCGGTGATGGGACACTGGCTGGGTGTATCCCGTTCCGGGCTCTGTCTGTCTCTCGGTGATGGGGTGCTGGCTGGGTATATCCCGTTCCGGGCTCTGTCTGTCTCTCGGTGACGGAGCGCTGGCTGGGTGTATCCCGTTCCGGGCTCTGTCTGTCTCTCGGTGATGGAGCGCTGGCTGGGTGTATCCCGTTCCGGGCTCTGTCTGTCTCTCGGTGATGGGACACTGGCTGGGTGTATCCCGTTCCGGGCTCTGTCTGTCTCTCGGTGATGGAGCGCTGGCTGGGTGTATCCCGTTCCGGGCTCTGTCTGTCTTTCGGTGATGGGACACTGGCTGGGTGTATCCCGTTCCGGGCTCTGTCTGTCTCTCGGTGATGGAGCGCTGGCTGGGTGTATCCCGTTCCGGGCTCTGTCTGTCTCTCGGTGATGGGACGCTGGCTGGGTGTATCCCGTTCCGGGCTCTGTCTGTCTCTCGGTGATGGAGCGCTGGCTGGGTGTATCCCGTTCCGGGCTCTGTCTGTCTCTCGGTGATGGGGCACTGGCTGGGTGTATCCCGTTCCGGGCTCTGTCTGTCTCTCGGTGATGGAGCGCTGGCTGGGTGTATCCCGTTCCGGGCTCTGTCTGTCTCTCGGTGACGGAGCGCTGGCTGGGTGTATCCCGTTCCGGGCTCTGTCTGTCTCTCGGTGATGGAGCGCTGGCTGGGTGTATCCCGTTCCGGGCTCTGTCTGTCTCTCGGTGACGGAGCGCTGGCTGGGTGTATCCCGTTCCGGGCTCTGTCTGTCTCTCGGTGATGGAGCGCTGGCTGGGTGTATCCCGTTCCGGGCTCTGTCTGTCCCTCGGTGATGGGGTGCTGGCTGGGTGTATCCCGTTCCGGGCTCTGTCTGTCCCTCGGTGATGGGGTGCTGGCTGGGTGTATCCCGTTCCGGGCTCTGTCTGTCTCTCGGTGATGGGACACTGGCTGGGTGTATCCCGTTCCGGGCTCTGTCTGTCTCTCGGTGATGGGACACTGGCTGGGTGTATCCCGTTCCGGGCTCTGTCTGTCTCTCGGTGACGGGGCACTGGCTGGGTGTATCCCGTTCCGGGCTCTGTCTGTCTCTCGGTGATGGGACACTGGCTGGGTGTATCCCGTTCCGGGCTCTGTCTGTCTCTCGGTGATGGGACACTGGCTGGGTGTATCCCGTTCCGGGCTCTGTCTGTCTTTCGGTGATGGGGCGCTGGCTGGGTATATCCCGTTCCGAGCTCTGTCTGTCTCTCGGTGATGGAGCGCTGGCTGGGTGTATCCCGTTCCGGGCTCTGTCTGTCCCTCGGTGATGGAGCGCTGGCTGGGTGTATCCCGTTCCGGGCTCTGTCTGTCTCTCGGTGATGGGACGCTGGCTGGGTGTATCCCGTTCCGGGCTCTGTCTGTCTCTCGGTGATGGAGCGCTGGCTGGGTATATCCCGTTCCGGGCTCTGTCTGTCTCTCGGTGATGGAACGCTGGCTGGGTGTATCCCGTTCCGGGCTCTGTCTGTCTCTCGGTGATGGAGCGCTGGCTGGGTATATCCCGTTCCGGGCTCTGTCTGTCTCTCGGTGATGGAGCGCTGGCTGGGTATATCCCGTTCCGGGCTCTGTCTGTCTCTCGGTGATGGAGCGCTGGCTGGGTATATCCCGTTCCGGGCTCTGTCTGTCTCTCGGTGATGGGACGCTGGCTGGGTGTATCCCGTTCCGGGCTCTGTCTGTCTCTCGGTGATGGGGCGCTGGCTGGGTGTATCCCGTTCCGGGCTCTGTCTGTCTCTCGGTGATGGAGCGCTGGCTGGGTGTATCCCGTTCCGGGCTCTGTCTGTCTCTCGGTGATGGAGCGCTGGCTGGGTGTATCCCGTTCCGGGCTCTGTCTGTCTCTCGGTGATGGAGAGCTGGCTGGGTATATCCCGTTCCGGGCTCTGTCTGTCCCTCGGTGATGGAGCGCTGGCTGGGTATATCCCGTTCCGGGCTCCGTCTGTCTCTCGGTGATGGAGCGCTGGCTGGGTATATCCCGTTCCGGGCTCTGTCTGTCTCTCGGTGATGGAGCGCTGGCTGGGTGTATCCCGTTCCGGGCTCTGTCTGTCTCTCGGTGACGGGGCGCTGGCTGGGTGTATCCCGTTCCGGGCTCTGTCTGTCTCTCGGTGATGGAGCGCTGGCTGGGTGTATCCCGTTCCGGGCTCTGTCTGTCTCTCGGTGATGGAGCGCTGGCTGGGTATATCCCGTTCCGGGCTCTGTCTGTCTCTCGGTGATGGAGCGCTGGCTGGGTATATCCCGTTCCGGGCTCTGTCTGTCTCTCGGTGATGGGGCGCTGGCTGGGTATATCCCGTTCCGGGCTCTGTCTGTCTCTCGGTGATGGGGCACTGGCTGGGTGTATCCCGTTCCGGGCTCTGTCTGTCTCTCGGTGATGGAGCGCTGGCTGGGTGTATCCCGTTCCGGGCTCTGTCTGTCTCTCGGTGATGGAGAACTGGCTGGGTATATCCCGTTCCGGGCTCTGTCTGTCTCTCGGTGATGGAGCGCTGGCTGGGTGTATCCCGTTCCGGGCTCTGTCTGTCCCTCGGTGATGGAGAGCTGGCTGGGTATATCCCGTTCCGGGCTCTGTCTGTCTCTCGGTGATGGAGAACTGGCTGGGTATATCCCGTTCCGGGCTCTGTCTGTCTCTCGGTGATGGGGCGCTGGCTGGGTATATCCCGTTCCGGGCTCTGTCTGTCTCTCGGTGATGGAGCGCTGGCTGGGTGTATCCCGTTCCGGGCTCTGTCTGTCTCTCGGTGATGGGACACTGGCTGGGTATATCCCGTTCCGGGCTCTGTCTGTCTCTCGGTGATGGAGCGCTGGCTGGGTATATCCCGTTCCGGGCTCTGTCTGTCTCTCGGTGATGGGACACTGGCTGGGTATATCCCGTTCCGGGCTCTGTCTGTCTCTCGGTGATGGAGAGCTGGCTGGGTATATCCCGTTCCGGGCTCTGTCTGTCTCTCGGTGATGGGACACTGGCTGGGTGTATCCCGTTCCGGGCTCTGTCTGTCTCTCGGTGATGGAGCGCTGGCTGGGTGTATCCCGTTCCGGGCTCTGTCTGTCCCTCGGTGATGGAGCGCTGGCTGGGTATATCCCGTTCCGGGCTCTGTCTGTCTCTCGGTGATGGAGCGCTGGCTGGGTATATCCCGTTCCGGGCTCTGTCTGTCTCTCGGTGATGGAGAACTGGCTGGGTGTATCCCGTTCCGGGCTCTGTCTGTCTCTCGGTGATGGGACACTGGCTGGGTATATCCCGTTCCGGGCTCTGTCTGTCTCTCGGTGATGGGGTGCTGGCTGGGTGTATCCCGTTCCGGGCTCTGTCTGTCTCTCGGTGATGGAGCGCTGGCTGGGTATATCCCGTTCCGGGCTCTGTCTGTCTCTCGGTGATGGAGCGCTGGCTGGGTGTATCCCGTTCCGGGCTCTGTCTGTCCCTTGGTGATGGAGAGCTGGCTGGGTGTATCCCGTTCCGGGCTCTGTCTGTCTCTCGGTGATGGAGCGCTGGCTGGGTGTATCCCGTTCCGGGCTCTGTCTGTCTCTCGGTGATGGAGCGCTGGCTGGGTGTATCCCGTTCCGGGCTCTGTCTGTCCCTTGGTGATGGAGAGCTGGCTGGGTATATCCGGTTCCGGGCTCTCTTTCTCTAACTGCTCTGTGTTTTCTCTGCAGATTATTCAGTATCAGACTGTTCGATATGATATTCTACCTCTCTCACCCATCTCCAGGAACCGACTCAGTGAGTGCGACTCTCCCACGCTCTATTGTCCTGTTAAAATCAGGCTCTTAATTGTGTCCCCCACCCCCACCCCATCATCTCTCCCTCCCCTGCTCTCTCGTCTCTCCCCACCCCCACCAGTCACTGTGTGACCTTTACCCTCTCGCTCACTCTCTCCCCCAGTCAGTGTGTGACCTTTACCCTCTCTCTCTCCCCCCAGTCAGTGTGTGACCTTTCCCCTCTCGCTCTCTCCCCCAGTCAGTGTGTGACCTTTCCCCTCTCTCTCCCTCTCCCCTCTCTCTCCCTCTCTCTCCCAGTGTGTGACCTTTCCCCTCTCGCTCTCCCTCTCTCTCCCAGTGTGTGACCTTTCCCCTCTCGCTCTCCCTCTCTCTCCCAGTGTGTGACCTTTCCCCTCTCTCTCTCTCTCTCCCCCAGTGTGTGACCTTTCCCCTCTTGCTCTCTCTCTCTCCCAGTGTGTGACCTTTCCCCTCTCGCTCTCCCTCTCTCTCCCAGTGTGTGACCTTTCCCCTCTCGCTCTCCCTCTCTCTCCCAGTGTGTGACCTTTCCCCTCTCACTCTCCCTCTCTCTCCCAGTGTGTGACCTTTCCCCTCTTGCTCTCTCTCTCTCCCAGTGTGTGACCTTTCCCCTCTCGCGCTCTCTCTCTGTGTGTGACCTTTCCCCTCTCTCTCTCTCTCTCTCCCAGTGTGTGACCTTTCCCCTCTCGCTCTCTCTCTCTCTCTCCCAGTGTGTGACCTTTCCCCTCTCGCTCTCTCTCTCCCAGTGTGTGACCTTTCCCCTCTCGCTCTCTCTCTCTCTCTCCCAGTGTGTGACCTTTCCCCTCTCGCTCTCTCTCTCTCCCAGTGTGTGACCTTTCCCCTCTCGCTCTCTCTCTCTCCCAGTGTGTGACCTTTCCCCTCTCGCGCTCTCTCTCTCCCAGTGTGTGACCTTTCCCCTCTCGCTCTCTCTCTCCCAGTGTGTGACCTTTCCCCTCTCGCTCTCTCTCTCTCTCCCAGTGTGTGACCTTTCCCCTCTCTCTCTCTCTCTCTCCCAGTGTGTGACCTTTCCCCTCTCGCGCTCTCTCTCTCTCCCAGTGTGTGACCTTTCCCCTCTCGCTCTCTCTCTCTCCCAGTGTGTGACCTTTCCCCTCTCGCTCTCTCTCTCTCTCCCAGTGTGTGACCTTTCCCCTCTCGCTCTCTCTCTCTCTCTCTCTCCCAGTGTGTGACCTTTCCCCTCTCGCGCTCTCTCTCTCTGTGTGTGACCTTTCCCCTCTCGCTCTCTCTCTCTCTCTCCCAGTGTGTGACCTTTCCCCTCTCGCTCTCCCTCTCTCTCCCAGTGTGTGACCTTTCCCCTCTCGCTCTCCCTCTCTCTCCCAGTGTGTGACCTTTCCCCTCTCTCTCTCTCTCTCTCCCCCAGTGTGTGACCTTTCCCCTCTTGCTCTCTCTCTCTCCCAGTGTGTGACCTTTCCCCTCTCGCTCTCTCTCTCTCTCCCAGTGTGTGACCTTTCCCCTCTCGCTCTCTCTCTCTCTCTCCCAGTGTGTGACCTTTCCCCTCTCGCTCGCTCTCTCTCTCTCTCTCCCAGTGTGTGACCTTTCCCCTCTCGCTCTCTCTCTCTCTCCCAGTGTGTGACCTTTCCCCTCTCGCTCGCTCTCTCTCTCCCAGTGTGTGACCTTTCCCCTCTCACTCTCTCTCTCCCAGTGTGTGACCTTTCCCCTCTCGCTCTCTCTCTCTCTCTCCCAGTGTGTGTCCTTTCCCCTCTCGCTCTCTCTCTCTCTCTCCCAGTGTGTGACCTTTCCCCTCTCGCTCTCTCTCTCCCAGTGTGTGACCTTTCCCCTCTCGCTCTCTCTCTCTCTCTCCCAGTGTGTGGCCTTTCCCCTCTCCCTCTCTCTCTCTCTCTCTCCCAGTGTGTGACCTTTCCCCTCTCGCTCTCTCTCTCTCCCAGTGTGTGACCTTTCCCCTCTCGCGCTCTCTCTCTCTCCCAGTGTGTGACCTTTCCCCTCTCGCTCTCTCTCTCTCTCTCCCAGTGTGTGACCTTTCCCCTCTCGCGCTCTCTCTCTCTGTGTGTGACCTTTCCCCTCTCGCTCTCCCCCTCTCTCCCAGTGTGTGACCTTTCCCCTCTCGCTCTCTCTCTCTCTCCCAGTGTGTGACCTTTCCCCTCTCGCTCGCTCTCTCTCTCTCTCTCTCCCAGTGTGTGACCTTTCCCCTCTCGCTCTCTCTCTCTCTCCCAGTGTGTGACCTTTCCCCTCTCGCTCGCTCTCTCTCTCTCTCTCTCTCTCCCAGTGTGTGACCTTTCCCCTCTCTCTCTCTCTCTCTCCCAGTGTGTGACCTTTCCCCTCTCGCTCGCTCTCCCTCCCCGTGTGTGACCTTTCCCCTCTCGCTCTCCCCCTCTCTCCCAGTGTGTGACCTTTCCCCTCTCCCTCTCTCTCCCAGTGTGTGACCTTTCCCCTCTCTCTCTCTCTCTCTCTCCCAGTGTGTGACCTTTCCCCTCTCGCTCTCCCTCTCTCTCCCAGTGTGTGACCTTTCCCCTCTCTCTCTCTCTCTCTCTCTCCCAGTGTGTGACCTTTCCCCTCTCTCTCTCCCCCCCAGTGTGTGACCTTTCCCCTCTCTCCCCCTCTCTCCCAGTGTGTGACCTTTCCCCTCTCTCTCTCTCTCTCCCAGTGTGTGACCTTTCCCCTCTCGCTCTCTCTCTCTCTCTCCCAGTGTGTGACCTTTCCCCTCTCGCTCTCTCTCTCTCTCCCAGTGTGTGACCTTTCCCCTCTCGCTCTCCCCCTCTCTCCCAGTGTGTGACCTTTCCCCTCTCGCTCTCTCTCTCCCAGTGTGTGACCTTTCCCCTCTCGCTCTCTCTCTCCCAGTGTGTGACCTTTCCCCTCTCGCTCTCTCCCCCCCAGTGTGTGACCTTTCCCCTCTCGCTCTCTCTCTCTCCCAGTGTGTGACCTTTCCCCTCTCGCTCTCTCCCCCCCAGTGTGTGACCTTCCCCTCTCGCTCGCTCTCTCTCCCAGTGTGTGACCCTTCCCCTCTCGCTCGCTCTCTCTCCCAGTGTGTGACCTTTCCCCTCTCTCTCTCTCCCAGTGTGTGACCTTTCCCCTCTCGCTTGCTCTCCCAGTGTGTGACCTTTCCCCTCTCGCTCTCTCTCTCTCTCTCCCAGTGTGTGACCTTTCCCCTCTCGCTCTCTCTCTCTCTCCCAGTGTGTGACATTTCCCCTCTCGCTCTCCCCCTCTCTCCCAGTGTGTGACCTTTCCCCTCTCGCTCTCTCTCTCTCTCCCAGTGTGTGACCTTTCCCCTCTCGCTCTCTCTCTCTCTCCCAGTGTGTGACCTTTCCCCTCTCGCTCTCTCTCTCTCTCTCCCAGTGTGTGACCTTTCCCCTCTCGCTCTCTCTCCCAGTGTGTGACCTTTCCCCTCTCGCTCTCTCTCTCTCTCCCAGTGTGTGACCTTTCCCCTCTCTCTCTCTCTCTCTCCCAGTGTGTGACCTTTCCCCTCTCGCTCTCTCCAGGTCAGGTGAAGGGGAAGGTCCTGGTGCTGGATCTTGATGAGACGCTAATTCACTCTCACCATGACGGGGTACTGCGGCCTACAGTCCGACCGGGAACTCCACCAGACTTTATATTAAAGGTGAGAGCGGAATTCCCGCTTGGTGGGGAGCGGCCGGTTCGAGGGAGATGCTGGGGGGAGGGCGAAGAGGGGAGCCGATGGTCTCTTGGTATTATCACTAGACTATTAATCCAGAAACTCAGCTAATGTTTCTGGGGACCCGGGTTCGAATCCCACCACGGCAGACGGTGGAATTTGAATTCAATATAAAATATCTGGAATTAAGAATCTCCTGATGACCCATTGTCGGAAAAACCCATCTGGTTCCTTTAGGGAAGGAAATCTGCCGTCCTTACCCCGGTCTGGCCTACATGTGACTCCAGAGACACAGCAATGTGGGTGACTCTCAACTGCCCCTCCAAGGGCAACTAGGGATGGGCAATAAATGCTGGACCCAGCCAGTGACGCCCATGTCCCAGGGATGAATGAAATAAAAGGTATGGGGAGGGGAGAAGTGGAGAGGGGGGCAGGGGGCCGGGGCGGGGGGCCTCCCGGTACGTGTATCCACTCTGTCAGTGACGGGCTCTCTGTCTCTCTCTCCAGGTTGTGATAGATAAACATCCCGTTCGGTTCTTTGTTCATAAACGACCGCACGTCGATTTCTTTCTGGATGTGGTGAGTAAACTGCCTCCCCCTCTCTACCCCGTCTCTCTCTGTCCCCCCCCCCCCACCCCCCTTCTCTCTCTCCCTCCCTCTCTGTGTCCCCCCACTCCCTCTCTCTCTGTGTCCCTCTCTCTGATATCTCTGTCTTGTTGTTGTGTTTCCAGGTTAGCCAGTGGTATGAGCTGGTGGTATTCACAGCCAGCATGGAGATCTACGGCTCGGCAGTAGCTGACAAACTGGATAATAGCAGAGAAATATTAAAAAGGCGATATTACCGACAGGTAACGGGGCAGCATCCTCGCTCACTACACTCCGGGGGTGGGAGATCCTCGCACCCATTTAACCCTGTATGTGGCACAGTGGGTTAGCACTGCTGCCTCACAGTGCCAGGGACCTGGGTTCGATTCCCAGCTTGGGTCACTGTCTGTGTGGAGTCTGCATGTTCTCCCGGTGTCTGCGTGGGTTTCCTCCGGTTCTCCAGTTTCCTCCCACACTCCAAAGATGTGTAGGTTAGGTGGATTGGCCATGCTAAATTGCCCCTTAGTGTCTAAAGATGTGTAGGTTAGGTGGATTGGCCATGCTAAATTGCCCCTTAGTGTCTAAAGATGTGTAGGTTAGGGTGGATTGGCCATGCTAAATTGTCCCTTAGTGTCCAAAGATGTGCAGGTTAGTATGGATTGGCCATGCTAAATTGCCCCTTAGTGTCCAAAGATGTGTAGGTTAGGGTGGATTGGCCATGCTAAATTGTCCCTTAGTGTCCAAAGATGTGCAGGTTAGTATGGATTGGCCATGCTAAATTGCCCCTTAGTGTCCAAAGATGTGTAGGTTAGGGTGGATTGGCCATGCTAAATTGCCCCTTAGTGTCCAAAGATGTGCAGGTTAGGTGGATTGGCCATGCTAAATTGCCCCTTAGTGTCCAAAGATGTGTAGGTTAGGGTGGATTGGCCATGCTAAATTGTCCCTTAGTGTCCAAAGATGTGTAGGTTAGGGGGATTGGCCATGCTAAATTGTCCCTGAGTGTCCTCGACCCTAACCACCTTCAGCTGCTCCATCAATGACCTTCCTTCCAGTATAATGATTGTGGAGTGTTCAGCACCATTCCCAACCTCAGATACTGAGTCCATGTTCGAATGCAGCAAGTCCTGGACACTATCCAGGCTTGGAATAATGTGTAGTCAGTAATATTCCCACCACACAGGTGCCAGGGAATGACCATCTCCAACAAGAGACAATCTAACCATCACCCCTAATGTTACATCACTGAATCCCCCATCAACATCCTGGGGGTTCCCACTGAACTGGAGCCAGCCATTTGGAGCAGGAATGACATGCAGGTTAGATAGATTGGCCACGCTAAAGATTTTTTTTCAGTTTATTTATTAATGTGACGAGTAGGCTTACATTAACACTGCAATGAAGTTACTGTGAAAATCCCCCAGTCACCACACTCCAGTGCCTGTTTGGGTACAAAGAACAAAGAAAATTACAGCACAGGAACAGGCCCTTCCGCCCCTCCAAGCCTGCACTGACCCGTGCTGCCCCCCGATGAACTAAAACCCCCTACCCTTCTGGGGACCATATCCCTCTATTCCCATCCTATTCATGGATTTGTCCAGACGCCCCTTAAAACTCACTACCGGATCTGCTTCCACTCCCTCCCCCGGCAGCGAGTTCCAGGCACCCGCCACCCTCTGTGTAATAAACCTGCCTCGTACATCTCCTTTAAACCTTGCCCCTCGCACCTTAAACCTGTGGCCTCCCCCCGCCCCCGTAACTGACTCTTCCACCCTGGGGAAAAAGCTTCTGACTATCCACTCTGTCCATGGCCCCTCATAATCTTGTAGACTTCTATCAGGTCTCCCCCCTCAACCTCCGTCGCTCCAGTGAGAACAAACCGAGTTTCTCCAACCTCTCCTCATAGCTAACGCCCTCCGTACCAGGGCAACATCCTGGTAAATCTTTTCAGTCCCGTCTCCAGAGCCCTCTGGTCGTGAGGCGACCAGAATTGAACACTATATTCTAACTGATGCTATAACTCTGACCCTTTCACTCGTCACGTTGGTAAGAGTTGTGACAACAAACTGAAAAGAAAATCGCAAGCAACATACAGATGCCACATCAGCCCACCATCAAGTAGTCTATCATTTCACTTGGACATAGTTTGCAGTCACACTTGGGGTTCACGATAGTGTTGTGGTAACGTCACTAATCCAGAAGCTCAGAGAAATGCTGTGGTCACAGACTTGAACTGGAATCTAAAGCTAGTCTCAGTAAGGGTGACCGTGAAACCATTGTCGCTTGTCGGAAAAGCCCCATCTGGTTCACTAATGTCCTTTACAGAAGGAAATCTGCCGTCCTTACCCAGTCTGGCCCTCTGGGAGTGAGCTCTTCATTAATAAATCAACAGTAGGGATTGCCAGAACATGCACATCTGCATTGGGTGACAAGGTGGGTTAGCGCTGCTGCCTCACAGCGCCAGGGACCCGGGTTCAATCCCAGCACCATGGTGACACAGTGGGTTAGCGCTGCTGCCTCACAGCGCCAGGGACCCGGGTTCAATCCCAGCGGCACGGTGACACAGTGGGTTAGCGCGGCTGCCTCACAGCGCCAGGGACCCGGGTTCAATCCCAGCGGCACGGTGACACAGTGGGTTAGCGCTGCTGCCTCACGGCACCAGGGACCCGGGTTCAATCCCAGCGGCACGGTGACACAGTGGGTTAGCGCTGCTGCCTCACAGGGACCCGGGTTCAATCCCAGCGGCACGGTGACACAGTGGGTTAGCGCTGCTGCCTCACAGCGCCAGGGACCCGGGTTCAATCCCAGCAGCACGGTGACACAGTGGGTTAGCGCTGCTGTCTCACAGGGACCCGGGTTCAATCCCAGCGGCACGGTGACACAGTGGGTTAGCGCTGCTGCCTCACAGGGACCCGGGTTCAATCCCAGCGGCACGGTGACACAGTGGGTTAGCGCTGCTGCCTCACAGGGACCCGGGTTCAATCCCAGCGGCACGGTGACACAGTGGGTTAGCGCTGCTGCCTCACAGCGCCAGGGACCCGGGTTCAATCCCAGCGGCACGGTGACACAGTGGGTTAGTGCTGCTGCCTCACGGCGCCAGGGACCCGGGTTCAATCCCAGCGGCACGGTGACACAGTGGGTTAGCGCTGCTGCCTCACAGGGACCCGGGTTCAATCCCAGCGGCACGGTGACACAGTGGGTTAGCGCCGCTGTCTCACAGCGCCAGGGACCCGGGTTCAGTCCCAGCGGCACGGTGACACAGTGGGTTAGCGCTGCTGTCTCACAGCGCCAGGGACCTGGGTTCAATCCCAGCGGCACGGTGACACAGTGGGTTGGCGCTGCTGCCTCACAGGGACCCGGGTTCAATCCCAGCGGCATGGTGACACAGTGGGTTGGTGCTGCTGCCTCACAGTGCCAGGGACCCGGGTTCAATCCCAGCGGCACAGTGACACAGTGGGTTAGCGCTGCTGCCTCACAGGGACCCGGGTTCAATCCCAGCGGCACGGTGACACAGTGGGTTAGCGCTGCTGCCTCACAGCACCAGGGACCCGGGTTCAATCCCAGCGGCACGGTGACACAGTGGGTTAGCGCTGCTGTCTCACAGGGACCCGGGTTCAATCCCAGCGGCACGGTGACACAGTGGGTTAGCGCTGCTGCCTCACAGCGCCAGGGACCCGGGTTCAATCCCAGTGGCACAGTGACACAGTGGGTTAGCGCTGCTGCCTCACAGGGACCCGGGTTCAATCCCAGCGGCACGGTGACACAGTGGATTAGCGCTGCTGTCTCACAGGGACCCGGGTTCAATCCCAGCGGCACGGTGACACAGTGGGTTAGCGCTGCTGTCTCACAGGGACCCGGGTTCAATCCCAGCGGCACGGTGACACAGTGGGTTAGCGCTGCTGTCTCACAGGCCAGGGACCCGGGTTCAATCCCAGCGGCACGGTGACACAGTGGGTTAGCACTGCTGCCTCACAGGGACCCGGGTTCAATCCCAGCGGCACGGTGACACAGTGGATTAGCGCTGCTGTCTCACAGGGACCCGGGTTCAATCCCAGCGGCACGGTGACACAGTGGGTTAGCGCTGCTGTCTCACAGGGACCCGGGTTCAATCCCAGCGGCACGGTGACACAGTGGGTTAGCGCTGCTGTCTCACAGGCCAGGGACCCGGGTTCAATCCCAGCGGCACGGTGACACAGTGGGTTGGTGCTGCTGCCTCACAGCGCCAGGGACCCGGGTTCAATCCCAGCGGCACGGTGACACAGTGGGTTAGCACTGCTGCCTCACAGGGACCCGGGTTCAATCCCAGCGGCACGGTGACACAGTGGGTTAGCGCTGCTGCCTCACAGGGACCCGGGTTCAATCCCAGTGGCACGGTGACACAGTGGGTTAGCGCTGCTGCCTCACAGGGACCCGGGTTCAATCCCAGCGGCACAGTGACACAGTGGGTTAGCGCTGCTGTCTCACAGGGACCCGGGTTCAATCCCAGCGGCACGGTGACACAGTGGGTTAGCGCTGCTGTCTCACAGGGACCCGGGTTCAATCCCAGCGGCACGGTGACACAGTGGGTTAGCGCTGCTGCCTCACAGGGACCCGGGTTCAATCCCAGCGGCACGGTGACACAGTGGGTTAGCACTGCTGTCTCACAGCGCCAGGGACCCGGGTTCAATCCCAGCGGCACGGTGACACAGTGGGTTAGCGCTGCTGTCTCACAGGGACCCGGGTTCAATCCCAGCGGCACGGTGACACAGTGGGTTAGCGCTGCTGCCTCACAGGGACCCGGGTTCAATCCCAGCGGCACGGTGACACAGTGGGTTAGCGCTGCTGTCTCACAGGGACCCGGGTTCAATCCCAGCGGCACGGTGACACAGTGGGTTAGCGCTGCTGCCTCACAGGGACCCGGGTTCAATCCCAGCGGCACGGTGACACAGTGGGTTAGCACTGCTGTCTCACAGCGCCAGGGACCCGGGTTCAATCCCAGCGGCACGGTGACACAGTGGGTTAGCGCTGCTGTCTCACAGGGACCCGGGTTCAATCCCAGCGGCACGGTGACACAGTGGGTTAGCGCTGCTGCCTCACAGGGACCCGGGTTCAATCCCAGCGGCACGGTGACACAGTGGGTTAGCGCTGCTGCCTCACAGGGACCCGGGTTCAATCCCAGCGGCACGGTGACACAGTGGGTTAGTGCTGCTGTCTCACAGGGACCCGGGTTCAATCCCAGTGGCACGGTGACACAGTGGGTTAGCGCTGCTGTCTCACAGCGCCAGGGACCCGGGTTCAATCCCAGCGGCACGGTGACACAGTGGGTTAGTGCTGCTGCCTCACAGGGACCCGGGTTCAATCCCAGCGGCACGGTGACACAGTGGGTTAGTGCTGCTGCCTCACAGGGACCCGGGTTCAATCCCAGTGGCACGGTGACACAGTGGGTTAGCGCTGCTGTCTCACAGGGACCCGGGTTCAATCCCAGCGGCACGGTGACACAGTGGGTTAGCGCTGCTGTCTCACAGCGCCAGGGACCTGGGTTTGATTCCCGGCTTGGGTCACTGTCTGTGTGGAGTCTGCATCATCTCCCCGTGTCTGCGTGGGATTCCTCCGGGTGCTCCTGTTTCCTTCCACAGTCCGAAGATGTGCGGGTTAGGTGCTAAATTCTCCCTCAGTGTTACCCGAACAGGTGCCAGAGTGTAGCGACTAGGGGATTTTCACAGTAACTTCATTGCAGTGTTAATGTAAGCCTACTAGCAACACTAAGAAAGCAAACTTTAAACTTTACACTGAGGGAGAATTTAGCATGACCAATTCACCGAACCAGCATGTCTTTCAAACTGTGGGAGGAAACCCACGCAGACACGGGGAGAAGGTGCAGACTCCACACAGACAGTGACCCGAGGCTGGAATTGAACCTGGGTCCCCGTGCCACTGATGTACAGGTTAGATGGATTGGCCGTGCTGAATTCACCCCTCAGCGTCCCGAGGTATGTAGGTTGTGGGGAACAGTGGGGTTAAGGGGACGGGGCCTGGGTAAGATGTTGGAGAGTTGCTCCATACGCAGTGGGCCGAATGGCCGCCTCCTGCAATGTAGGCATTCCATGCTGATACAAGTGGACCCCAGCCGTGTATGTACTGCGGCTACAGGAGCAGATCAGAGGCTGGGAATCCTGTGGTGAGTCACCCACCTCCTTTAGAAGGATGAGGGGGGATCTTATAGAGATGTATAAGATGATGAAGGGGATGGATAGGGTAGAGGTGGAGAGATTCTTCCCACTTAGAAAGGACAGCAGGACTAGAGGGCACAGCCTCCAGATAAGGGGGGGCAGTTTAGATCGGAGTTGAGGAGGAACTTCATCGCTCAAAGGGTGGTGAATCTCCGGAATTCTCTGCCCATTGAAGTGGTGGAGGCTGCCTCGCTAAATATATTTAAGTCACGGGTAGATAGGTTTTTGATGAGAGAGGGGATTAAGGGTTATGGGGAGAGGGCAGGAATTTGGAACTGAGCCACTTCAGATCAGCCATGATCTTATTGAATGGCGGGGCAGGCTCGAAGGGCTAGATGGCCTACTCCTGCTCCTATTTCTTATGTTCTGACTCCCTGTCCACCATTTACAAGGTGCATTCTCCATGGTGACACCTTGACACAATCCAGGAGGAGATTCCAATGATTTTCCCGTGCGGTGCAAATTGTTTGTCCCTTTGAAATACTTCTTTCTGTCCTGTTGAATGCAATGGAAAAAACTTCAACTGCATGTTACTTTCTTAGCAAACCTTTCCTGTGAAATAAAGAATGGCTCTAAGGGACCGGATAGTTGATAAGGAAGTTTGTGAAACCCGTATCGACAGCGCGGGCTGATGATCAATGACAATATTCCCTAATCTCTCTCCCATTTCTCTCTCCCTCTCTCTCCTTCCCACTGGATTTCCTGTAGCACTGTACACTAGAATTAGGAAGCTACATAAAAGATCTCTCCGTGGTACATAGTGACCTGTCCAGCATTATCATACTAGATAATTCTCCAGGGGCCTACAGAAGCCATCCAGGTAAGAGATACTCTTCAATACAGTGCTGAGGGAGTGCCGCACTGTCAGAGGGTCAGTGCTGAGGGAGTGCCGCACTGTCAGAGGGTCAGTGCTGAGGGAGTGCCGCACTGTCAGAGGGTCAGTGCTGAGGGAGTGCCGCACTGTCAGAGGGTCAGTGCTGAGGGAGCGCCGCACTGTCACAGGGTCAGTGCTGAGGGAGTGCCGCACTGTCAGAGGGTCAGTGCTGAGGGAGTGCCGCACTGTCAGAGGGTCAGTGCTGAGGGAGCGCCGCACTGTCAGAGGGTCAGTGCTGAGGGAGTGCCGCACTGTCAGAGGGTCAGTGCTGAGGGAGTGCCGCACTGTCAGAGGGTCAGTGCTGAGGGAGCGCCGCACTGTCAGAGGGTCAGTGCTGAGGGAGTGCTGCACTGTCAGAGGGTCAGTGCTGAGGGAGTGCCGCACTGTCAGAGGGTCAGTGCCGAGGGAGCGCCGCACTGTCAGAGGGTCAGTGCCGAGGGAGCGCCGCACTGTCAGAGGGTCAGTGCTGAGGGAGCGCCGCACTGTCAGAGGGTCAGTGCTGAGGGAGTGCCGCACTGTCAGAGGGTCAGTGCTGAGGGAGCGCCGCACTGTCAGAGGGTCAGTGCCGAGGGTGGGAAACAGTGTAAACTTTAATAAAGCTGAGAAATATAAACAATTATAATTTTATTTATTTAGAGTCATAGAGGTTTACAGCAGGGAAACAGGCCCTTCGGCCCAACCTATCCATGCCAACCTGTTTTTAAAACCGCTAAGCTAATCCCAGTTGTCCGCGTTTGACCCATATCCCTCTATACCCATCTTACGAATGTAATTATCTAAGTGCATTTTAGAAGACAAAATTGTACCCGCCTCTAGTACTACCTCTGGCAGCTTGTTCCAGACACTCACCACCCTCTGTGTGAAAAAATTGCCCCTCTGGATACTTGTATCCCTCCCCTCTCACCTTAAACCTATGCCCTCTAGTTTTAGACTCCCCCACCTTAGGGAAAAGATATTGACGACCTCGCTGATCTGTGCCCCTCATTATTTTATAGACCTCTATAAGATCACCCCTCTATCTCCTACGGTCCAGAGAAAAAAGTCCCAGTCTATCCAACCTCTCCTTATAACTCAATCCATCAAGTCCTAGATACAGGCTCCCTCTACACTGTCCCCATCAAACACTCCCAGGACAGGTACAACATGGGGTTAGATACAGAGTAAAGCTTCCTATACACTGTCCCCATCAAACACTCCCAGGACAGGTACAGCACGGGGTTAGATACAGAGTAAAGCTCCCTCTACACTGTCCCCCCATCAAACACTCCCAGGACAGGTACAGCACGGGGTTAGATACAGAGTAAAGCTCCCTCTACACTGTCCCCATCAAACACTCCCAGGACAGGTACAGCATGGGGTTAGATACAGAGTAATGCTCCCTGATGGGTGGGAGGAGTGTGTAGACGGGTGAGGTCTGGGTGTGCGATGCGGGGTGAGACAGTTGTTGTCCCTGCAGTACAGAGGGGGTGAGCGGCGGTTCTGATCTGATGTTGACTGTTGAATTCTCTCTCTCTGTCCCTCCAGATAATGCCATACCTATTAAATCATGGTTTAGTGATCCCAGTGACACAGCCTTGCTGAACCTTCTCCCGATGCTTGACGCATTACGGTAGGTCAAAAAAACCTGTGGCTCTCTGGAGGAGAGGGAGGGAGGGAGGGAGGACCTGTGGGGGAGTGTGGGTCGCGTATAGGCAGGATTGATGGGCCGAATGGCCTCTTGCGCTGCCAGATGCCAAGCTGCGGTTTCTTCTGCAACCTCAACTTCCCAGAAGTCTATTACCCTTCAGCCCCCTGTCCCGCAGGAAAAGTGGCCACTAATCAGTGCACAGCAAGATTCCACACACAAAGCATTGCCGTGGCGACCTGGAAATCACCTTAGCAATATTAGGTATGACAACCTACGTCACACACCCACTCGCTCACCAACCCACCCATCCACCCCACTGCCCACTGTTCTTGCCAGCACACTCACACCGGAACCCCTCATCTGCACCAGGGATGGTGTGCGGCACTCCCTCAGCACTGACCCTCTGACAGGGCGGCACTCCCTCAGCACTGACCCTCTGACAGTGCGGCGCTCCCTCGGCACTGACCCTCTGACAGAGCGGCGCTCCCTCGGCACTGACCCTCTGACAGTGCGGCGCTCCCTCGGCACTGACCCTCTGACAGTGCGGCGCTCCCTCGGCACTGACCCTCTGACAGTGCGGCACTCCCTCGGCACTGACCCTCTGACAGGGCAGCACTCCCTCAGCACTGACCCTCTGACAGTGCGGCGCTCCCTCAGCACTGACCCTCTGACAGTGCGGCGCTCCCTCAGTACTGACCCTTCGGAGGTTGGGGGGGTGGGTTGGCAGCAGATACCTTTGAAGACTAGCAGAGATGTGATGGGCTGAATGGCCTCCTGCTGCTTTGTAACAGCCCCTGATTGGTTTCTATCTCTCTTTCTCTTGCAGGTTTACAGCTGACGTACGATCGGTCCTCAGTAGAAATTTACACCAGCACCGATTGTGGTGACCCCTTCCTAACCACCTCCGCCCCTCCCCGTTCCCCTCCCTCCTCCCCCCCTCCCCTCCCCCCCCCCTCCCCTCCGGGCTGGGGATGGGTAGTAAGCTGACCTGGGCCTTTCCATTATCCCCATCTCCCTCTCTGTCCCACTGACTCATTCTCCCTGCTGCGTCTGGCTCGGGACTGCCCTTCCCTTAGTGTTTGAGCCTTCCACTCCTCCCCACCCCCCCAGTCCTGTCATTCCGCCCTGTTCCCCCACCCCTGCTGTCTCTCCCCCACCCGCACCCCTCCCCCTGCACCGTCCCAGTCTCCACCTCCCCTCCCCCGCCCCCTCCCATCTCCACCCCGCCCCTCCTAATCTCCACCCCCCCACACCCCTCCCGATATCCCCCCCACCCCTCCCGATATCATCCCCCCCCCACACCCCTCCTGATATCATCCCCCCCCACACCCCTCCTGATATCCCCCCCCACACCCCTCCTGATATCCCCCCCCACACCCCTCCTGATATCCCCCCCCACACCCCTCCCGATATCATCCCCCCCCCACACCCCTCCCGATATCATCCCCCCCCACACCCCTCCCGATATCTCCCCCCCACACCCCTCCCGATATCTCCCCCCCCCCACACCCCTCCCGATATCATCCCCCCCCCCACACCCCTCCCGATATCTCCCCCCCCCACACCCCTCCTGATATCATCCCCCCCCACACCCCTCCCGATATCCCCCCCACCCCTCTGATATCATCCCCCCCCACACCCCACCCGATATCATCCCCCCCCCACACCCCTCCCGATATCCCCCCCACCCCTCCTGATATCTCCCCCCCCCCACACCCCTCCTGATATCATCCCCCCCCACACCCCTCCCGATATCCCCCCCACCCCTCCTGATATCATCCCCCCCCCCACACCCCACCCGATATCATCCCCCCCCCACACCCCTCCCGATATCATCCCCCCCCCACACCCCTCCCGATATCATCCCCCCCCCCCACACCCCTCCCGATATCATCCCCCCCCCCACACCCCTCCCGATATCATCCCCCCCCCCACACCCCTCCCGATATCACCCCACCCCCACCCTCCTGATATCATCCCCCCCCACACCCCACCCGATATCATCCCCCCCCCACACCCCTCCCAATATCCCCCCCACACCCCTCCCGATATCATCCCCCCCCCACACCCCTCCCGATATCATCCCCCCCCCCACACCCCTCCCGATATCATCCCCCCCCACACCCCTCCCGATATCACCCCCCCCACACCCCTCCCAATATCCCCCCCACACCCCTCCTGATATCATCACCCCCCCACCCCTCCCGATATCATCCCCCCCCCCCGCACCCCTCCCGGTATCCCCCCCCCCCGCCACATACCGCTCTGGGTTTGGTGAACCGGGATTTGACGTTGCCTGAAGACTGTGTGGGAGATAGCGGAGTGCCCGATCGCCAGCCTCTGCCCTCCCTCCCTCACCCACCCACCCAGGCCCACACCAACAGTCTTCAGCAGGTGAAACTCACACAGCTATGGACAGTATTGTACATCGTTCTGAAGAGAGAGAGATTGAATCCACTGCACACAATAGATTATGAAGAAGGTTGTTTTTTTGTTCTATTTTCCCCCTTTCCCCATTTTTAAAATAATAATTTTCTTGTATTAAAAAGGAAGTTGAACTTTTTGCCCCCTGCTCCCCTCTGCTTCGATTCTTTTTGCCCCTTTGTGGATTGGCAGCGAGAGAGCGGAAACCCAGCAGCCCGTCCCGTATCGATACAGCTCTGTCGTTCAAGAACAGCCGTTCACCCTGCACGCAGGCACACGCACGCAGGCACACGCACGCAGGCACACGCACGCAGGCACACGCACGCAGGCACACGCACGCAGGCACACGCACGCAGGCACACGCACGCAGGCACACGCACGCAGGCACAAGCATGCACAGGCGTGCACACATACACAGACACATGCACGCAGGCATACACACAGACACACATGCGCACGCACACAGGCACATTGCACACATACATGTGTACACATGCGCACCCAGACACGCACAGATGTGCACGCATGACCGTCCATGAGCGAAACAGACACACGCAGGTACATGCACAGAGACACATTTACAGGTGCAACATGTATTGACCTGTGTATAGACAGGCACATTGACACGCACACTGGCACTCAGAAACATACACATTCACAGTGTACAACCTGACACACGCACAGTCACATGCACATACTTATTGGCAAACACATGAGCACTGACACAGACAGGTGGGCGCGTACACGCACTGACACAGACAGGTGGGCGCGTACACGCACTGACACAGACAGGTGGGCGCGTACACGCACTGACACAGACAGGTGGGCGCGTACACGCACTGACACAGACAGGTGGGCGCGTACACGCACACTGACATATACACACACAGGCAGATGTAGACGTGCACTGACATGCACACGATGATATTATTAGACGGGCAGCTGTTCAGCGACCGCTCACTTTTTGTGTATCTTGTTCACCGGCCTGGGAATGGAAATCTGGATTGAGGCTTTTCCGAGAAACCGGACTGCGACAGTGCTGCCACAGTGACCGAGTGCCGGAACAGGCTCGACAACAATACTGACCGCCTCTCTCGCTCTGTCCTATATCCAGCAATCCGGAATTCTCACTGCACCAACACGGAGCCCGAATCTCCCGCTTTCTCCAAACTCAGCTTCGGAGCAGAATGGGACCAATCTGGGATTTCAATTCCAAAATGCAGAACGTTCCCCCAAACACACGCACCCCATCGCTGTACTGTTGGACAGTCAGTACTGAGTGAGTGCCATGTTTTCAGCACGGTGACACAGTGGGTGAGCACTGCTGCCTCACAGCGCCAGGGACCCGGGTTCAATCCCAGCGGCACGGTGACACAGTGGGTTAGCGCTGCTGCCTCACAGGGACCCGGGTTCAATCCCAGCGGCACGGTGACACAGTGGGTGAGCACTGCTGCCTCACAGCGCCAGGGACCCGGGTTCAATCCCAGCGGCACGGTGACACAGTGGGTTAGCGCTGCTGCCTCACAGGGACCCGGGTTCAATCCCAGCGGCACGGTGACACAGTGGGTTAGCGCTGCTGCCTCACAGGGACCCGGGTTCAATCCCAGCGGCACGGTGACACAGTGGGTTAGCGCTGCTGCCTCACAGGGACCCGGGTTCAATCCCAGCGGCACGGTGACACAGTGGGTTAGCGCTGCTGCCTCACAGGGACCCGGGTTCAATCCCAGCGGCACGGTGACACAGTGGGTTAGCGCTGCTGTCTCACAGGGACCCGGGTTCAATCCCAGCGGCACGGTGCACAGTGGGTTAGGCGCTGCTGTCTCACAGGGACCCGGGTTCAATCCCAGCGGCACGGTGACACAGTGGGTTAGCGCTGCTGCCTCACAGGGACCCGGGTTCAATCCCAGCGGCACGGTGACACAGTGGGTTAGCGCTGCTGTCTCACAGGGACCCGGGTTCAATCCCAGCGGCACGGTGACACAGTGGGTTAGCGCTGCTGTCTCACAGCGCCAGGGACCCGGGTTCAATCCCAGCGGCACGGTGACACAGTGGGTTGGCGCTGCTGCCTCACAGCGCCAGGGACCCGGGTTCAATCCCAGCGGCACGGTGACACAGTGGGTTAGCGCTGCTGTCTCACAGGGACCCGGGTTCAATCCCAGTGGCACGGTGACACAGTGGGTTAGCGCTGCTGCCTCACAGCGCCAGGGACCCGGGTTCAATCCCAGTGGCACGGTGACACAGTGGGTTAGCGCTGCTGTCTCACAGGGACCCGGGTTCAATCCCAGCGGCACGGTGACACAGTGGGTTAGCGCTGCTGTCTCACAGCGCCAGGGACCCGGGTTCAATCCCAGTGGCACGGTGACACAGTGGGTTAGCGCTGCTGTCTCACAGGGACCCGGGTTCAATCCCAGCGGCACGGTGACACAGTGGGTTAGCGCTGCTGCCTCACAGCGCCAGGGACCCGGGTTCAATCCCAGTGGCACGGTGACACAGTGGGTTAGCGCTGCTGTCTCACAGGGACCCGGGTTCAATCCCAGTGGCACGGTGACACAGTGGGTTAGCGCTGCTGTCTCACAGGGACCCGGGTTCAATCCCAGTGGCACGGTGACACAGTGGGTTAGCGCTGCTGTCCTCACAGGGACCCGGGTTCAATCCCAGTGGCACGGTGACACAGTGGGTTAGCGCTGCTGTCTCACAGGGACCCGGGTTCAATCCCAGCGGCACGGTGACACAGTGGGTTAGCGCTGCTGCCTCACAGCGCCAGGGACCCGGGTTCAATCCCAGTGGCACGGTGACACAGTGGGTTAGCGCTGCTGTCTCACAGGGACCCGGGTTCAATCCCAGCGGCACGGTGACACAGTGGGTTAGCGCTGCTGCCTCACAGCGCCAGGGACCCGGGTTCAATCCCAGTGGCACGGTGACACAGTGGGTTAGCGCTGCTGCCTCACAGGGACCCGGGTTCAATCCCAGCGGCACGGTGACACAGTGGGTTAGCGCTGCTGTCTCACAGCGCCAGGGACCCGGGTTCAATCCCAGCGGCACGGTGACACAGTGGGTTAGCGCTGCTGCCTCACAGGGACCCGGGTTCAATCCCAGCGGCATGGTGACACAGTGGGTTAGCGCTGCTGCCTCACAGGGACCCGGGTTCAATCCCAGCGGCACGGTGACACAGTGGGTTAGCGCTGCTGCCTCACAGGGACCCGGGTTCAATCCCAGCGGCACGGTGACACAGTGGGTTAGTGCTGCTGTCTCACAGGGACCCGGGTTCAATCCCAGCCTCGGGTCACTGTCACTCGGGAGTTTGCACATTCTCCCTGTGTCTGCATGGGTTTCCTCCAGGTGTTAAGGTTTCCTCCCACAGTGCAAAAGAAGTGCGGGTTAGGTGTATTTTCTGTGCCAAATTCCCCCTTAGTGCCAGGGGGTTTAGCGAGAATAAATGCATGAGGTTATAGAGATAGGGCCTGGGTGGGATTGTGGTCGGTGCAGACGCAATGGGCCGAGTGGCCTCTTCTGCAGTGTAGGGTTCCTACGATCTTTGGACAGTGAAGGGCAATTTATCACGGCCAATCCACCTAACCTGCACATCTTTGGGAGTGTGGTTTGCATTTCTCTATAGCAAGGTCTCTCACTGCATGGGATGATGGACTGGGTTTGGGTGCTAGGTTAATGCACTGGCCACTAGGTCTATGCACTGGGTTAATGCACTGGATGCTGGGATAATGCGCTGGGTTAATGCGTTGGTTTAATGCACTGGCTGCTGGGTTAATGCACTGGGCGCCAGTGGGGACTGAGTTAATACACTGACTGCTGGGTTAATGCACTGGGCACTGGATTAATGCACTGGGTTAACGAGCTGGATGCCGGGTTAATGCACTGGGAGCTGGGTTAATGCACTGGATGCTGGGTTAATGCACTGGGAGCTGGGTTAATGCACTGGATGCTGGGTTAATGCACTGGACACTGGGTTAGTGGGAACTGCCTGCTGGGTTAATGCACTGGACACTGGGTTAATGCACTGGACACTGGGTTAGTGGGAACTGCCTGCTGGGTTAATGCACTGGACACTGGGTTCATGCACTGGACACTGGGTTAATGGGAACTGCCTGCTGGGTTAATGCACTGGGAGCTGGGTTAATGCACTGGACACTGGGTTAGTGGGAACTGCCTGCTGGGTTAATGCACTGGGAGCTGGGTTACTGCACTGGACACTGGGTTAGTGGGAACTGCCGGCTGGGTTAATGAACTGGACACTGGGTTAGTGGGAACTGCCGGCTGGGTTAATGAACTGGACACTGGGTTAGTGGGAACTGCGGCTGGGTTAATGCACTGGGAGCTGGGTTACTGCACTGGACACTGGGTTAGTGGGAACTGCCGGCTGGGTTAATGAACTGGACACTGGGTTAGTGGGAACTGCCGGCTGGGTTAATGAACTGGACACTGGGTTAGTGGGAACTGCCGGCTGGGTTAATGAACTGGACACTGGGTTAGTGGGAACTGCCGGCTGGGTTAATGCACTGGACACTGGGTTAATGGGAACTGCCTGCTGGGTTAATGCACTGGACACTGGGTTAGTGGGAACTGCCTGCTGGGTTAATGCACTGGGAGCTGGGTTAATGCACTGGACACTGGGTTAGTGGGAACTGGACACTGGGTTAGTGGGAACTGCCTGCTGGGTTAATGCACTGGACACTGGTTAATGCACTGGACACTGGGTTAGTGGGAACTGCCGGCTGGGTTAATGCACTGGGAGCTGGGTTAATGCACTGGACACTGGGTTAATGCACTGGGAGCTGGGTTAATGCACTGGACACTGGGTTAATGGGAACTGCCTGCTGGGTTAATGCACTGGGAGCTGGGTTACTGCACTGGACACTGGGTTAATGGGAACTGCCTGCTGGGTTAATGCACTGGAGCTGGGTTAAATGCACTGGGAGCTGGGTTAGTGGGAACTGCCTGCTGGGTTAATGCACTGGACACTGGGTTAATGCACTGGACACTGGGTCAATGGGAACTGCCTGCTGGGTTAATGCACTGGGAGCTGGGTTAATGCACTGGGAGCTGGGTTACTGCACTGGACACTGGGTCAATGGGAACTGCCGGCTGCGGCTCCCTGTGAAATCAGGTGACCTTGCGGAAACGAGGAGGGGGGGCGTGGCCGGCTGGCCGCGCGTCTCGTGACCCATTGTGACGCCGGGACCGCAGCACCACCCCCAACTCCCACCCCGAGCTTCGTGTCTCCCTCCGCACTCTTGAAGGGGGGAGGGGGCAGCGCGCTTGCGCAGTGGTTCCCTCCCTCCAAAGCAGCTGTGCTGGGGTGGGCAAAACCCGCAGCAGGCAGCCTGTCCTTTGAGATTCTCTTTGCTTTGTTTCCCTTTCTCCTTCTTTCCCACCCCCCACAGCGAGAATCTGAGGCGAGGGGGGGTCAGTCAGCCCCCGGGGCAGGCGGGGACTATTTTGTTTTGGTGGGTGAGGCGGCTGCGCGGCGGGTAGAGGGCGGGGCGGAGGGAGGGGCCGGTGTCAGTCCGCGGGAGGCGGCGGCGGGACGAGGAGGTGAGGGGGCGCCGCTGTGTGGCAGCGATTCAACCGGCAATTAAAAATAAACACTTCCCACCACCCACCCCCCCCAACCCAACCCCTTTTAAACTGAACAGCACATCCACCACAAATCCCATTCCCCAGGAAAAGCCCGAGAGAGAGAGAGAGAATTCCGAACCCTCAGGTGGTAAATCCAGGCCGGGGATCGCGGGCGGACTAGGCCGCAAGCCTCCAGCCCACCCCCCCCACCACCGAGTGTCGAGTGAGGGAGAAGCCGAGTTTGACGCCGAGAGAGGCGGCGGCAGCAGCGGGGATGAAGTTCCAGTACAAGGAGGAGCATCTGTTCGAGAAGCGGCGCTCCGAGGGGGAGAAGATCCGCAAGAAATACCCGGACCGGGTCCCGGTCAGTATAACCAGCTTAACTAGCTTAACCAGCTTAACCAGCCGATCCCTCATAGGAGGTGGGGGGGGGGCTGACCCCCCAAGTCAGTTCGTGTATTCCGCTGTAACCCCAGAGACTTAATCAGTGGCTAACCCACCGGGAGATTCATGTTAACCAGCCTAACTAAACTGGGGGGTCACCTAACCAGTAGTTAACTTGCCCCCCCCCCCCCCCCCCAAACCAGCCTCAGAGGTTGATGTAAGCAGTGGTTAACCTGCCTAACTAACTAAGAGGTTGGTTTGGACAGTAGTCAATGAGCCAAGAAATTGGTTTAAGCTGGCTAACTTAGCCAAGAGGTTGATTTGAACAGCTGTTAACCTGCCTGACTAGCCAGCAGGTTGACTTGAACAGCGGCTAACCTGGCTGACTCGCCAAGAAGTTGATTTAAACTGCCTGTCTAGCCAAGAGGTTGACTTGAACAGCTGTTAACCTGGCTGACTAGCCAAGAGCTTGATTTAAACTGCCTGATTAGCCAAGAGGTTGGTTTAACCTGGCTAACTAGCCAAGAGGTTGACTTGAACAGCGGCTAACCTGGCTAACTAGCCAAGAGGTTGATTAAAACAGTATCTGACCAGCAAAGAAGGTTGAATTGAGTGGTGGATAACGAGCCTTACTAACCTAGGGATTGGTCTAAGCAGTGGCCGAATGCGGCAATGATGTCAGCGATACCTAACTAACAAAGTGATTGTAACCAGAGTAAATATACCGACTAGCGTAACTTGCTATTAACCAGTATAATCAGTGTCGAGTAGCCAGCACCTGAATAGGGTAATTAAAGCACAGACTGATGCTAAACAGCGTCAGTTTAAACTAACAGACTAAAGCACGCTGTTCACCATTATAACTGATGGATAGGCAGCTGTTTCATTCAGGGTAACTCATGGACAGGATGGTGTGACTAGCTGCTAACTAGTCAGAATAACTTGCTCGAAGCAGCCATGGGCTTGACTTGAGTCATTGAGATGATTAAATAAATACAGCAAAAAATCTGAGTCCTTGGTAATAAAACTGAAGTAAACTAACAAAGTAATGGATAAAGCCAATAGTGTGATATTATCTCACTGAATAAATAAACTGAATTGTGGCTATGTGTGATAAAACTGATTTTAAAATGGGTTGGCGCTGAGGGATCGCCGCACTGTCAGGGGGTTGGCGCTGAGGGAGCGCCGCACTGTCAGGGGGTTGGCGCTGAGGGAGCGCCGCACTGTCAGGGGGTTGGCGCTGAGGGAGCGCCGCACTGTCAGGGGGTTGGCGCTGAGGGAGCGCCGCACTGTCAGGGGGTTGGCGCTGAGGGAGCGCCGCACTGTCAGGGGGTTGGCGCTGAGGGAGCGCCGCACTGTCAGGGGGTTGGCGCTGAGGGAGCGCCGCACTGTCAGGGGGTTGGCGCTGAGGGAGCGCCGCACTGTCAGGGGGTTGGCGCTGAGGGAGCGCCGCACTGTCAGGGGGTTGGCGCTGAGGGAGCGCCGCACTGTCAGGGGGTTGGCGCTGAGGGAGCGCCGCACTGTCAGGGGGTTGGCGCTGAGGGAGCGCCGCACTGTCCCTCCGTGCTTTTAACAGTGGCAACAGCTTTTACGTCCACCTGAGGTGTGAGAAGTGGCCTTAGTTTAATATCCTATCTGAGAGATGGCTCTGCAGCAGTGCAGCCCCTCCCTGACCGCGTTGCCGGCCTCCTCTCGTCCCTGGCCCTGCAGTGGCGCAGTGTTGAAGTGACGGGCAGAATGCTGGGCAGCGGGATTTGGTTTGGTGGTTTCACTTATCAGTCACTCTGGGCCAACTGGTCTCTTCCTGTGACTCTGTCATGTCCTGGACAACATTTATCTCCAGCTGAAGAATTGGATCCATGTCCTATTGACCAGCATCGCTGCACGTCAGAGTTTATTTCAGAGAATTTAAAGCCCTTTGGGACATTTGGAAGCTGTGAATGGATCTGTCAAGGTCAGCCCTGATCTCGCCAAATGGCAGTGCAGGTTGAGTGGGCCGAATGGCCTACTCCTGTTTATCAGCAAGTGATTTAAATGTGACAGACTAAAGGACAGACGCAGTGTGTCTGTTCACAGACTGAGTGGCTGTCTTTCCGGTATCAGTGATCGGTGCAGACAGTTTCACAGTCGGATATTCGCTGGTGACAGATTGCAGCTTCCTCGGATTTGCGAATGTCTGTCACGCAGCAACATCAACACAATCTCTCTGAACTGGGAGTGTTGCCCATCAATCCTTGTCTGTCTGGCCACAGGTCTGCCAGCCTCGCTAATGCTGTGGTTGGGAGGGAGGGAGAATGAGTCTGTGGCACCCTGGAGGAACTGTTCTCCGATGTGGTCCTGATTGGTGCCTGTGTCGCCATTTTGCCATGAATTCGTAAAGCTGCACTGTGCCAGATATATGTGTCAGAGGAAATTGCCTAGAAGAAACTCGTTTTGTAACAGGAGGGCTTTTTATCATCTTGAGTGTGGAGAATTCTTGGAGTGCATGTGTGTGCGCACCCTGATACACCAGTCTGTACAGTCAGGGGGGTCACAATCCAAAACTGTTTGGTGCATTTTCTTAATAAATGTATACGGAAGTGAATGATTTCCACCATAATTGGCTGTGTGTTGCATTATCAGCAGTTGTTACACCCCAGGGTGTGACTCCGGTCTCACCCCCCCCCCCCCAAAAGAATTTTGAATTTGACTCTCTGTCCGTGCTGACGAGATGTAAATATCCTGTGGTGCCAGTTGAAGAAGGGCAGGTGAGTTGTCCCCTGTGTCCTGTCCAGGCTGGCTGATTACTCTGCTGTTTGTGGTATCTTCCTGTGCGCAGTTGGCTGCTGTGCTTGCCTGTGTACCAGTGACTGCGCTTCTCAAATTAGTTTTGACTCTCATTTCGAGTCCTTTTGTTTTTGGAAATGAAACAGGAAATTGCTTGCAAAGTGGACATTTCCAGTGCGGCTGTCTGTGACTGAGCTGTGGGAATGTTACTCTCTGTCTGTAATGTGCCTTTAGGGAAGGAAATCTGCTATCCTTACCTGGTCTGGCCTACATGTGACTCCAGAGCCATAGTGACGTGGTTACCTCTTACCTGAAATGGCCAAGTGAGACACTCAGTTTGAGAGGCAATTAGGGTCCAGCCGGTGCTGTCCACGTCCCATAAGAACGGATTTTAAAACTACCCTCTACACTAATGTCTTCACATCTACTTCTTCACTGAGTGTAAGGTGCAGTATTGAGCTGATTTTAGGTTGATGTAATGGTTTTGAGCATGAGAATTGTGGTGTTTAGCTGCTATTGTACAGGGCATTAGTGAGGCCACAGCTGGAGTATTGTGTACAGTTTTGGTGTCCTTATCTGAGGAAGGACGTCCTCGCTATAGAGGGAGTACAGTGAGGGTTTACCAGGCTGATTCCTGGGATGGCAGGTCTGTCGTATGAGGACAGACTAAGTTGTTAAGATTATATTCACTGGAGTTTACAGGGGATGTCATAGAAACTTATAAAATTCTAACAGGGTTAGACAGGGTAGATTGAGAAAGAAAGTTCCTGATGGTGGGGGGCGTCCAGAACTAGGGGTCAGAGTTTGAGGATAAGGGGTAAACCTTTTAGGACTGAGGTGAGGGGAAATTTCTTCACCCAGAGGGGGGTGAATGTGTGGGATTCACTCCCACAGAAAGTAGTTGAGGCCAAAACGTTGTGTGATTTCAAGATTGGGCAGCACAGTGGGTTAGCACTGCTGCCTTACAGCGCCAGGGAACCCGGGTTCGATTCCCAGCTTGGGTCACTCTCTGTGTGGAGTTTACACATTCTCCCTGTGTCTGTGTGGGGTTTCCTCCCACAGTCCAAAAGGTGCGGGTTAGGTGGATTGGCCATGCTAAGTTGCCCTTTAGTGTCAGGGAGCTAGCTAGGGTAAATGCATGGGGTTACAGGGATAGGGCCTGGGTGGGACTGTGGTCAGTGCAGTCTCAGTGGGCTGAATGGCCTCCTTCTGCATTGTAGGATTCTAGTATGAATCAGATATAGTTTTTGGGGCTAAAGGGATCAAGGGACATGTTTTGGCCGGGGAGGGGGGGCAGTGGGATCAGGATTTTAATGGTCAGCTGTGACCAAATTGAATGGCGGAGCAGGCTCAGAGGGCCGAATGGCCGCCTCCTCCTAGTTTCTGTGTTTCTCACTCTGCCCACCTCACTCGTTCTGTGTGGGTTTCGATAATGAGTAAACGGTTTGATGTGGTAACTGGTGAGTAAACCCAGTGATGCAACCCCGTGCAGAAGTGAAACCACAATCTTGAAAGTGTGTTGAAGTTTTACAGTCGCTCTGTTCAGCTCCAGGGAGATTTAGACCTGGGGGGTTTTCTTGAGTTTAGGTTTGGTTTGGAGCTTTCACTCTGATCTTGCTTTTAGCAGCTCTCGGTTCCTGTAATTGTATTCCCTTGGGCTGTTGTAGCTCTGTGCGTGCAGCTGGCAAGCTGTAAAGGGCAGCGACGTTTGCCTTTGGCGTTCCACAGCAAGTGGGTGAAAGAACGCAGAGGGTGGTGAGCCCTGGGCTGGTGGCAGTTATCCTGATGTCAGTGGCTTGGGCGTAGAAATTCTCACAATCTTGCGTTGTCTCGATTTGCAGTGCGATGCGCAGGTTAAAACCTCCCCAGCAAGGAGCAGCTACCAATGATACTGTTGGAGGCCTCTGCGATCTGTCGCTGACCTGTTGGTTTCTGCTTTAGGATTTTAAGAGTTGAATGATTTGAACAGTCCTGTCGAGTTAGGAGGAGAAACCCTTTGCTACTTTCCCTCCTTGCCTGACACTCAAAATCAGCATCTCGGAGAGTTACTGGCTTGGGTGCCAGCCTATTGAATAGCCCATTGGAGATATAGGAGTGAAATTAGGCCACTCAGCCCATTGAGTCTGCTCCAGCAGGGGCATCCTGGCCCAGTCTGACAGGTCTCCAGAATGTCAACCCCCCTCAAACAGCAGAATTCAACAACAAAAAACTATCAGCTACGTTCACAAGACTTTATAAGAAACGTACTGTGCAGAAAGAGGCCATTCAGCCCATTACACCTGCACTGACCACAATCCCATCCAGGCCTGATCCCCGTAACTCCATTTATTTACCCTAGCTAGTTCCTCTAACACTAAGGGACAATTTAGCATGGCCAATCGACCTAACCTTTGGAGTGTTGGAGAAAACCCATGCAGACATGGGGAGACCGTGCAGACTCCACACAGACAGTGACCCAAACTGGGAATCGAACCCCGGTCCCTGGCGCTGTGAGGCAGCTGTGCTGCCCACTTGTTCACTGCGATTTTACAAAAATCCCCATGCCCTTTAACCTGCACAATCGGGCTGGCCCGGGCTCCCCTCAGCCCTGCACCCTGGTGCAATGCAGCTCCAGGCACACCCCAGGACATACTCCAGCTGTACTCCCAACTTGTCAGGGTTGTGTCATTCGAACAGCCTGATCTCTCAGGAGCAGTGATTGGCATAGCTCCTTCACCTCTCTGCCAGTATGTCTCCCTGTGATCCACCAGTTCATTACGCAGGCTTCGGCTTGTAACCTGGAAAGCCAGCTTTAAAGGAGGGGTTTGTTTTAATGTCTCTGCTTTGCCTGTTGCAGGTGATCGTGGAGAAGGCTCCGAAGGCCAGGATAGGGGACCTCGACAAGAAGAAGTACCTTGTGCCATCTGACCTGACAGGTAAGCCATTGCTGTGTCCGTCCCTCCCTCCCCACAATATCAGGGTGCTCCACTGTGGAGTTCAGGATCTGTTGTGTGTGTTGTTGAGGTTACACTCGATTTTATATCCATGTGAGTAAAATCTCATTCTCAACCTGGTACGTTTTAGTAGCTCACTTTGAACCCAGTGCCTATTTATAAGGCCACCTGGGAGTGAGATCTTTTTCACGCAGTTTGCTCCACTCGGGTTTATTTCTGGCAAGGGTAAATTTTTCTCATGGGGTGTGGGTATCGTTGGCCAGGCCAGCATTAATTGCCCATCCTTAATTGCTCCTTGAACTGAGTGGCTTGCAAGGCCATTTCTTACAACAATGTGGGCACAGTAAGAAGTCTCACCACACCAGGTTAAAGTCTGGTTTATTTGGTAGCACAAGCTTTTGGGGCACTGCCCCTTCATTAGGTGAATGCAGCATTTGGTTAACAAACGGGCATACATGAACACAAACTCGATCACAAGATGATGACTGGAATGTGAGTCTCAACAGGTAATCGAGTCTTTAAAGGTATAGACAACAGAGAGGGTGAAGCACAAGTTAAAAGAGGTCTGAGTTGTCTCCAGACAGGACAGTTATTAAGATTTTGCAAGTCCAGGCAAGTCGTAGGGGATGAATAGACACTGCGACAATCACCAGGCAGGAGTGTTCCCTTCCTGTTGGCGAACACTTCAGTGGTCACGGGTATTCAGTCTCTGATCTTTGGGTAAGATTCTCCAAGGCGTCCTTCATGACACGCGACAGCGCAGAGTCGCTGAGCAGAGACTGATAGCCAAGTTCTACACACACAAGGACAGTCTTACCCGGGATCCTGGGTTCATGTCACACTATCTGTAACCCCCATGACTTTCCTGGGTTTGTAAAATCTCACTTACTGTACTGTCTGGAGACAATACACATCTCTTTAACCTGTGCTTAACCCCCTCTCCACCCGCACTGTCTGTACCTGTAAAGACTTGATTACCTGTTGAGATGTGCATTCCAGCCATTATCTTGGAATTGAGTTTGTGTCTATATATGCCCTGTTTGTGAACCAAATCCTGCGCTCATCTGATGAAGGGGCAGCATTCCGAAAGCTCATACTACCAAATAAACCTGTCAGACTTTAACCTTGTGTTGTGAGACTACTTACTGAGCCTACCCCAGTCCATCTCCACACCAAAGCAGTGTGGGAGGAGTGTACAATGTCTCATTACACTTATATACCTTTCAGTGGTGCTCCCAGTTGGCCAGGTATGTTCTTTTAGAATGGCCACACGCACTACCCACATTATTAAATAAACCAGACTTGTCAAGTAGAAAGGCAAAGATTATGACCGTAGAAACTAAAATACCCCTAAGTCTCTCTTGCGGGGAGCTGGTGGCCCAGTGGGATTATCGCTAGACTATTAATCCAGAAACTCAGCTAATGTTCTGGGGGATCCAGGTTCAAATCCCGCCACGGCAGATGGTGGAATTTGAATTCAATTAAAAAAAATCTGGAATTGAGAATCTCCTGATGACCCATTGTTGGAAAAACCCATCTGGTTCCTTTAGGGAAGGAAATCTGCCGTCCTTACCCCGGTCTGGCCTACATGTGATTCCAGAGACACAGCAATGTGGGTGACTCTCAACTGCCCTCCAGGGGTAACAGATGCTGGCCCAGCCAGCCACACCTGTGTCCCACAAATGAATAAAAAAGAGAACCTCTCTTTCACACCCACACCAGGAAATAAATATACACCGGTGGAAGAATTCTGTCAACGGTTTGAATGAACGTAGAGAGATGGTGGAGTCGTCAAAGAGGCGACCAGCTTGTACGATTGGTGTCTCGGCACTGATCTACAAAGCAGTTGATGATTTTTGCATTGCCTTACGGATGGGCTAAAGGAACACTTGCAGGTACTCGATTCCCAGCACACCGAGCAGCCTAACAGCAGCTGATATTCGCTTCCATCTCTGAATCACAGAAAAGCTGCTGTCTCCCTCACAAACTGCTGGTCCTTCTCAAAACAGGTTTTTTAATCAGTTTTCCAGGCACGGTTTGCTTTTTCCAGAACCACAAAATACCCTGTGTACGCAATCCACCAGAGGATTCCATCCTCCTTGCAACTGCTTACTTTTCCGGTTAAAGCAAAGTACTCTCGCTCCCAGGAATAGCAGTGAGAGCCTTGCGTTTGCCCTTTTTATAAATGTTGTCTTTTAAATACACGCTTCCAAAATATCCTTAAGGATGATCCACTAGGGTCCATGACCCTATCAACATCCTGGGGGTTCCTATTGACCAGAAACTGAACTGGACCCAGCCATGTAAACACAGTGGCTCCCAGAGCAGGTCAGAGGCTGGGAATCCTGCAGTGAGTAACTCACCTCCTGTCTCCCCCGCAAAGCCTGTCCACCATCTACAAGGACACAAGTCAGGAGTGTGGTGGAATACTCCCCACTTGCCTGGATGGGGGCAGCTCCAACAACACTCGAGAAGCTCAACACCATCCAGGACAAAGCAGCCCCGGCCCCCCATCCACAAACACTCACTCCCCCCACCCTCAGTGACAGCCGTGTGTACCATCTACAAGATGCACTGCAGCGACTCACCAAGGCTCCTGAGACAGCACCTTCCAAACCCACTTCCATCCAGAAGGACACGGGGCAGCAGATAACTGGGAACACCCCCACCTGCAAATCACACCCCATCCTGACTTGGAAATATATCGGCCGTTCCTTCACAGTCACTGGGTCAAAATCCTGGAATTTCTTCCCAAACAATGCTGTGGATGTGCCTACACCTCTGGGGCTGCCGTAGTTCAGAAAGCCAGCTTGCCATCACCTTCTCGAGGCTAACCAGGAATGTTCAATAAATGCTGGCCAGTCAGTGCTGCCCAGACCCTGTAAAGGAATACTTTAAAAATAATTCCACAGGGCAACCTCATTGCTGTGGCTCTGGAATTCAGATGTTTTACAGTTTGTTTATTAGTGTCGCATGTTGGCTTACATTAACATTGCAATGAAACTACTGTGAAAATCCCCTAGTCGCCACACTCTGGCGCCTGCTCGGGTAACACTGAGGGAGAATTTAGCACGGCCCAATGCACCCGAACCAGCACGTCTTTCGGACTGTGGGAGGCACAGTGAATAGCCTCAAAACACCAGGTTAAAGTCCAGCAGGTTTACGCAGTAGCATGAGCTTTCGGAGTAAACCAGAGCACCCGGAGGAAACCAATGCAGACACGGGGAGAACATACAAACTCTGCACAGACAGTGACCCAAGCTGGGAATCGAACCCAGGTCCCTGGCTCTGTGAGGCGGCAGTGCTAACCCACTATGCCACGTAGGCCAGACTGTGTAATGTTGGCAGATTTCCCTCCTTGAAGGTGTTAATGAACCAGACGGTGTGAGGCGATCACTGGTAGTCACCGTTATTTTTCCAGATTTTCAAAATTTTGAATTTAAATTCCACATGCTGCCCTGGAGGGATTTGAGCCCTCTGCCCACCCTCGCCTCCACCTGCACACACACGCCAGGGAAATATTAGACGTGCAGCTTTTGGGGGAAAGTGTGTCCTCCCTCTCTCTCTGCTCGCAGAGCTTTTGCTGAGCTCAACCTCGGATCTGCAGCAAACATTTCTGTTTGCACTGAATGATATACTTTTCAACCAACTGCACATGCCAAGTGGCTGCTGTGTGCCTGCCAGTGTCCATACAGCCTTGTCCTGCCCCCATTGCTGAGTATATGGGTGCTGCACCCTCCTGACAGTGTGAGGGGGCCCCTCCCCTCAGCGTTTCAGGACCCTGCAGTGTTTGCTGATTGGGTGGCTCTGTAATTGGCCTAATCTGCATTGTGTCCCTGGATCGAATCCCACGTCTCACATATGAGTCATCCTGGCATGGTGTGTGTGATAGGACTGAGTAACGCAGTGCCAACGCTGAACCTGACAACCTGTTTGTGTTGGAACTGAGAAATTTAAAAACACAGCAGGCCAGTCAGCAGTCTCCTTCGAGACAATATCTCTCTTCCCCCTCTAGAACAGTATCGGTGTGCTGGGCAGTGTCACCATCAGCAGCTGAACAGCTGCTTTCTCTCAACAGCGCGGGAGGCAGGAGGGTTTTTAAAAATAATAATTCTGGGAACACAGCTGGCCAGCATTTACTGCCCATCCCTAACTGCCCCGTGAACTGAGTGCCATTTCAGAGGGCAGTTGAGAGACACCCACATTGGATGTGTCTCTGGAGTCACATGTAGGCCAGACCGGGGTAAGGACGGTAGATTTCCTTCCCTAAAGGAACCAGATGGGTTTTTCCGACAATGGGTCATCAGGAGATTCTTAATTCCAGATATTTTTTATTGAATTCAAATTCCACCATCTGCCGTGGCGGGATTCGAACTCAGGTCCCCCAGAAACATTAGCTGAGTTTCTGGATTAGTATCCTAGTGATAGGACATCACCTCCCCATCTCTCCCGTTTTGTTATTAACCCCCTGCGTGCTGACGGTATGGCCTCCCGTGCATGTTCTTTGCCTGCACCCTGTGACAACCGAGACCTTGAGAATTGGCAGCCTGTTCACAGACAGGAGGCATCGCTGCCACGTGCTGTCCCGATCCTGTCCGGTGTGGCGGAGCTCGTTCGAGGAGAAGCCGGCTGCCTTTTCGCTCGTGGCAGCGCACCGCAGCGCTGCGCTCCTGACTCACTTCTCGTCCGCTTGTTTTCCACAGTTGGTCAGTTCTACTTCCTGATTCGGAAACGTATCCACCTGCGAGCTGAGGACGCCCTCTTCTTCTTCGTAAACAACGTCATTCCACCAACCAGCGCCACCATGGGACAGCTCTACCAGGTCAGTAACAGGGAGCTGCCTGTACTGTGTGCTCGCTGCACACTTAAATTCTGTTTCAGTCAGCCTGGTTAAAATCGGGCATCTTTCTGTGGCACGCGTGGAGATTGAACTCACGGCAGAGGGGAAGTGGTTTTTAAAAAAAAAATTTACCCATAGAGAAAGTAAATCCCAGAACAAAATCTGTCCTTTTGTGTCCCTGACGTCCTCTGCAGTGAGTTCCTGCTTTCCAAACCATGTAGGGTGGCCAGTGCATTGCTTTGTACTGTACAGGGCTGCAATGGGTCGGGCAAGCCACAGCAGTAAGGGTGTGTGGCTGCTGTGCTCTGACACAGAATGATGGGCTACACACACTTAAACACCCCCCTCCCCCTCGCGCTCAGAGTCTTTCATAAAATCCCTACAGTGCTGAAGGAGGCCATTCAGCCCATCGAGCTTGCACCCAGGGCCTATTCCCTGTAACCCCACATATTTACCCTGCTAATCCCCCCGACATTGAGGAGGCCATTGGGTTGACAGCAACACACCTTACCCTGGCTTACCCTCTGCCCTGTAACCCCAGGCACTTACTCCACTAATATGCCTAACCTAGACTTTGGATCCTAAGGGGCAATTTAGCATGGCCAATCCACCTAACCTGTACATCTTTGGAGTGTGGGAGGAAACCGGAGCACCTGGAGGAAACCCACGCAGACATGGGGTGAACATGCAGACCCCGCACAATGACCCAAGCCAGGAATCGAACCCAGCTTGAGAGGCAGCAGTGCTAACCACTGTGCCACCTTAAATAGCACTGATCCCACAGGAGCACCCAGTCAGTCCGGAGCACTGGGCAGGAAGTGCTACCGAGGGAGTGTGGCACTGTTGGATGAGCCTTTCCTGGATGAGATCTAAAACTTAGAGCAACATCTGTGAGTCTCGGATCAGATCCTGTTCTGAACGGGTGTGAGGGACGTCCCCCCCCCCTCTGTACTGGCCGATACTTAATCTCTCAATGTCGCTACCACTGGGTTGCTGATCGTGGGATCTTGCTGCCCATAAAGTGGTAGCTGGTTCGGGACAGCAACACCCCTATTTCACAGGCCAGGGGTGCTTAATGGCCGTCCTGAGGAAGCTGCTGTATTAAACTCTGACCTGCCCCCCACACGGGGCAGGGGAGATTGTGAAAACTTGCCTACTGGGGGCTGAGGCAGGTATGTAAAAATGGGTGGGTGCAGGAAGTTTGAACGCTGGCCTAATCGAGTCTGGGTTTATTTTCTCCCCCCCACCTTTCCCCCGTCCAGGAACATCACGAAGAGGACTTCTTTTTGTACATCGCTTACAGTGATGAGAGTGTGTACGGCCTGTAAACTCTGCTGATGGTTCCAGAGGCTGAGCGTTCACTCGTTTCGCACTTCTTGGTGTGTTTTCTCAATGCTGATCTCTGTGTGTGTTTCTGTCATTAGCCTGGATAAATGGAGAAGGGGACTGGGGGGACGGGGGTGGGGGGGGAAACAGAGGCTGTATTAATCCTTTGTAATTGAGTTGTTTTGATTTTGTGGTGTTACTGAGCTCTCTGCTATCGTCATCTCTGCGCTCCTGCTTTTAGCGCGCTCTTCATTCCTTTTTGTTTTGGGGGGGGAGGGATGGGGGGGCTTACCACACCGATTTATTGGTTCACCCGTAACTCGAAGCTGATTGGATGCGTCTTTCGCCAACTGTGCTGTTTAGCTGCCTGAGGACACGCCTCATGTACCGTGAAAGCTAAAATAAAACCATCAGTACACAGTGGGTGGGTGTTCATTATTATCAAAAACCTATCTACCTGTGACTTAAATATATTTAGCGAGGCAGCCTCCACCACCTCAACGGGCAGAGAATTCCAGAGATTCACCACCCTTTGAGTGAAGAAGTTCCCCCTCAACTCCGATCTAAACTGCACCCCCCTCATCTTGAGGCTGTGCCCTCTAGTCCTGCTGTCCTTTCTGAGCGGGAAGAATCTCTCTACCTCTACCCTATCCATCCCTTTCATTATCTTATACGTCTCTATAAGATCCCCCCTCATCTAAACTCCAACGAGTACAGACCCAGTCTATTTAGTCTCTCTTCATAGTCCAACCCACTCATCTCCGGTATCAGCCTAGTGAACCTCCTCTGCACTCCCTCCAAAGCCAAAATATCCTTGCCAAAACTGCACACAGTACTCCAGCTGCGGCCTCACCAGTGCCCTGTACAGTTGCAGCAAGACCTCGCTGCTTTTATATTCTATCCACCTCGCTATAAAGGCCAGCATCCCATTCACCTTCTTGATCACCTGCTGCACCTGCAGACTGGGTTTTTGCGACTCATGCACAAGGACCCCCAGGTCCCTCTGCACCGTAGCATGCTGCAGCTTTTTGCCCTTGAAATAGTAATCCCTCCTACTATTATTCCTGCCAAAGTGGATAACCTCACACTTGCTAACATTACACTCCATCTGCCAGGTCCTCGCCCACTCACTCAGCCTACCTAGATCTCTCTGCAGACTTTCTACACCCTCTGCACAATTTGCTTTTCCACTTATCTTTGTGTCATCAGCAAATTTTGTGACCCTACACTCAGCCCCCTCCTCTAGATCATCTGTATAAGTGGTAAATAGCTGAGGCCCCAGCACCGATCCCTGCGGCACTCCACTGAGTCACACTCAGCCTTGGTTGTAACTTAGGCAGAGATATTTATTCCTTCTCCCCTTCTGGTCATTGTCTGTGCGGAGTCTGCACGTTCTCCTGTGTCTGCAGGGGTTTCTTCTGCCCCCCTGCCCAAGAGACGTGCTGGTTAGGGTGCATTGGCCATGTTAAGTTTTCCCTCAGTATTACCCGAACAGGCGCCGGAGTGTGGCCAGTGTGGGGATTTTCACAGTAACTTCATTGCAGCGTTAATGTCAGCCTACTTGTGACACTAATAAATCTTTCCCTGAAAGTGCAGAAGGAAGCCATTCAGCCCATCTCCCCTCACTCTCCTGACATCTTACCTCGCCTCATCTCCCTGCCCCGTAACCACACACATTTACTCTGTTAATATGCCTAACCTACACATCTGTGGACACTAAGGGACAATTTAGCATGGCCAATCCACCTAACCTACACATCTTTGAACACTAAGGGACAATTTAGCATAGCCAATCCACCCTGACCTACACACCTCTTGAGTTTGGGAGGTGACTGCAGCACCCAAAGGAAAAGCAGACACGGGGAGAACGTGCAGACTCCGCACAGACAGTGACCCAAGCCGGGAATCGAATCTGGGTCCCTGGCGCTGGGAGGCAGCAATGCTTACTGCTGTGCTGCCTTTTATTAATCAGGTGTTTGAAAAGCACAATTTAAGTGCCTTGCCACTTGAGCAGTGCAACTTTGCCTAAGGGAGGGATTTTATTTTTAAGTCGCAAAGCCATACTTCCAATTGGATTGTAGTGGGTCACGCTCAGGCATCTGTGGAGCTCCAGCTAGATGCCACGTTCCCTGTTCTGGGTCTGCGGCCAGGGAAGGATGATAATTGCGACGGGTGGTGATCACTTCTGTTTGGATGTGCCTCGCTCCTGTTGGCGTGGAGTGAAATGGTTGCCCAGCCTGACCTCCTGAAGGTCAAGGGGTTAGCCTGGCACAGACGGGAGCAGAGGTTCAATGGGGGGCCAGTCTCGCTAAGCTCTTGGGGTGCCATCGTTCCATTACCACCAAACGGTCAAGATGGAGGACCCACAGATGAAACGGAAGGTTCTCCTTCTACCTGCTCTCCTGCCTATAAATGCAAAATTGCGTGCCTGTCCAAAAGAAGACTCACCTGTTTACCCATGGAGCACAGCTGAATATGCTTCACACTACACCCATTAGGTGTGTCTCGTGCCTGTTACTCATGGCATATTCTGGAGATACCAGCGGCTGACTCACCTGTCCCAAGTTCACTTTTTCTCAATCTCTGACCATGGGGAATTATCTGCTGCTGTCACAAAGTTTTCCCAGGGCAGTCGCGCGCACGTGGGGGAGCGATCCATCTTGCGGAGACTTTGTACTTCTGCCCCGGCCCCATGTTAAGGGGGGATTTTGAATTCGGATGGTACATTTTTAAAAACACAAGCTCGTAAGGCACCCAACCCATCGGACTGACAGAAAACCGGAACCTTGCCACATTCCCCGCCCAGCTCCGACCTCGCGTTGTGTGTTGATTTGGGTCAGGAAGGACCTAAAATCGGTGGCGAGCACAAGAAATCCACGTGGAATCGCTCCAGGTGAGTCACCCTATTATAGAAAAGGATGTTATTAAACTAGAAAGAGTGCAGAAAAGATTTACTAGGATGCTACCGGGACTTTGAGTTATAAGGAGAGGCTGGATAGACTGGGACTTTTTTCTCTGGAGCGTAGGAGGCTGAGGGGCGATCTTATAGAGGTCTATAAAATAATGAGGGGCACAGATCAGCTAGATAGTCAATATCTTTTCCCAAAGGTAGGGGAGTCTAAAGCTAGAGGGCATCGGTTTAAGGGGAGAGATACAAAAGAGTCCAGAGGGGCGATGTTTTTCAAAAGATGGTGAGTGTCTGGAATGAGGTGCCAGAGGCAGTGATAGAGGTGGGTACAATTTTGTCTCTTTGAAAAGCATTTAGATAGTTCCATGGGTACAATGGGGAAAGATGGATATGGGCCAAATGTGGGCAATTGGGGCTAGCTTAGGGTGGTATGGGCAAGTTGGGCCAAAGGGCCTCTTTCAATGCTGTAAACCTCTATAATTCTGAGTATAAATAATTAATGGCTTGTGTTTGTGGAGGAAATGAGTGCATGATTATTGTGTCTGTGTTAGGGACCCAGTCAGAAACCCCCAAGTAGGTTATGAAGCCCAACTAGACAAGTTACAAAAAATATTTTGGCATTAGGATAAAGTGAGTTTCACTCCAGGTGTGATTCTGTTGACCCACTGGGGAGCTTTTATCAAAACAAACTTTATTTTAATACAGTTTTAGAGCAACAAATGAATTAGCTTAATGTTTACCAGTTGGAATTCTGAAACATGACAAGATACAATTCTTAACTGATATTAGTTCCAGTTTCATAAGATATAGGAGCAGAATGAGGCCATTCGGCCCATCGAACCCACTCTGCCATTCGATCATGGCTGATGTGCTCCTCATTCCCTGCCTTCTCCCCATAACCCTTAAACCCCCATTCCCAATTAAAAATCTAACTCCTCCTTAAATGTACTCGCTGTCCCAGCACCCACCGCACTTTGGGGGGAGTGAATCCACAGATTCACAGCCCTTTGGGAGAAGGAGTTTCTCCTCCAATTCGGTTTTAAATTTGCTGCCCCTTATCCTCAGACTGTGACCTCTCGTCCTAGAATGTCCCACAAGAGGAAGAACCTTTTATCATCTTGTAGACCTTGATTTGATCTCCCCTCATTCTTCTCAATTCCAGAGAGTATCGGCCTAAACTGTTCAATCTCTCTTCATACGACACACTCCTCATCTCTGGGATCGATGTAATATTAAGCAGTATTCCTCACTGACAACTCTCCTTCAAAATCAGTTAGCAAAAACACACAGGCCTATGTGGGCAAACCTCCAAAACCCCTCTGGAGAGAGGGAGACCTGTTTTCAATCACACCCCAAGCCGCAGACTCCAGAGAGAGGCTGCCTACAGACTGAAGCAGAAACTGCTTGCTTTTCTCTGGAAGTTTAGTTGTGCCTATGATGGTTCAGGTTGGAAACTCCAAAGTGTTTCATGAAGCCTGTCTGAATTAAAAGTTTTGAATTTGGCCAGGGTCAGCATGATGTGTCCCACTTGAGGTGCGAGTCAAAAGACCCACGAGGGAGCTTTTACCAAACAAGATTAATTTAAGAATATAGTTATCAATTATGTACAAGAAACAAAACACCCACTAAAGTGTGTAACCCTTAACAAAGCTATCGAATGTGTCCCAATCAAACCAAAACGCTTTAAAACAAGTTCAATCTAACAAAGTCTACTGATGAGGAATTTGAGTCCTTTTGTTGAAGTCTGCAGTTCTCTGGATTCATTCCAAATGGCTTGAAGACAAGGTAGCTTCCCAAAATCACCAGAGAGACCCTAGTCCAGCCCCCAACAACAGCAGATTTTCAGGGAAACAAGATCTTGTTTCCAGTGAACCAACAGAATTTTCAAAGCGACAGGGAGAGAGGGAAAATATAGCTTTTTAACTTGCTGCCCCTTCTAAAACTCAAACTGGAAATGAAAATGAATTTCCAAAAACACATGGCTGCCTTCCTAACAATGCATGATCGTACAACTAATCCCAGAGTAAACACAAACAACCCATTTTAAGGCACATAAGTAGCAATAGCTGGGAGCTACTGAAATGATATTTTAAACAAAACTCTTTCTTAAAGGTACACTGACATCAAACTGTTCACACGATTCTTATCTATCAACTTGATTAAAACCTGGGGAGGGGGGAGACCCAAAAATAAACAAAAAATGCATTAACTCAGATTAAAGCCAGCACCTCATTATCTCCGATCGGTTATTCCTCTGCATTCTCAGCACATGGACTGCCTGGAGCAGACAAATTGGCACTGTGAAAACCAAGCTGTCTTTTAAACATCCCCCTTTACAAGAAACATGATTGTAATAATCTCTTAAAGGTGGAGTATCGTCGCAGCTGTTCTCAGACGCTTTGTGTGGTGTCATAGCTTGTCAGTAGGGTGGAATGTAAACTGCCTTGGGTTTGAGGTTACCCAGAGTGCTGGCACTTCGTAATTCCTGCACACATCCTGGGAGTCTGACACAATGCTGGAAGTACCATCGAGGGAGTAAGTGTTTCCGATACATGACCCCAGTACCATTGAATTTAGTTTCTGGACTTGGAAGCAATGGGAGGTTTGGCAGAATCGCGGCACAGTGGGTTAACACTGCTGCCTCTCAGCACCAGGGACCTGGATTCGATTCCCAGCTTGGGTCAGTATGTGGGGTCTGTACATTCTCCCCGTGTCTGCATGAGTTTTCTCCAGTTTTCCCCCCCAAAGATGTGCAGATTAGATGCATTGGGCCTTAAATCTCAGTATCACTCAGTCTCTAACCGTTGTTTAAATCAGAGACTCCAAAGTATCTGATGGAGCCTGTCTGAAGCATGAGGTTTACATCTTGACGAGAATAAGCATAAGATATTTCACTTCAGGTGTGATTTGAGTGACCCACGAGGGAGCTTTTGTCGAACAAAGTTAAGAATATAGTTAACATGTAAGAAAATTAGCAACAACTTTTTATCAATTGCAGACGCAATAATATATAAGCTTTAATGAATATATTAGAAGCTGTTCCCAATCAACCTCCATAAACAACCCCTTTAAACATTGACCACGGCCCAGGCTAAAGCACACATGACACTGGAATCCAGTTCCTTCAGTTGAAGGTTGATTTCAAATGATCTTGAAAACTCGGAGCAGCTTGTGGTCTTCAGCTCCTCAAAACACATTTTTTTTAAACTGGACGATGGCAAACAAGAAGCACGAACTGGTAAAACTTCCAAAAGAAAAACAAGGAGGGGGGAGACCTTTCCAGCCACGCTTGTAACACTGCAACCCAAACCCAAACTAACTAACAACAATCCTTGTCACCTGAGCAGCCCACTTCATCTCCCTTCTCCCAATAATATCACCTAACGCTGTGAGCTGAGAAACAGTGACTGCGAGAGCTGCAGAGATCATGATTCAAAAAAAAATCTCATAACGCGACACGAATATCACACCCAGGATCTCTGCGGTGCAGAAAGAGACCATTCAGCCCATCACGTGCACTGACTTTCCAAAAGAGCAATCCACATGGGTTGGATCCCAGTAGCCCTGTATTTTCAACATGGCCAATCCCCCTGACCTGCACATCTTTGGACACTAAGGGGCAATTGAGCATAGCCAATCCACCTAACCTGCACATCTTTGGACACTAAGGGACAATTTAGCATGGCCAATCCCCCTAACCTAAACATCTTTGGACACTAAGGGGCAATTGAGCATAGCCAATCCACCTAACCTGCACATCTTTGGACACTAAGGGGCAATTTAGCATAGCCAATCCCCCTGACCTGCACATCTTTGGACACTAAGGGACAATTTAGCATGGCCAATCCCCCTGACCTGCACATCTTTGGACACTAAGGGGCAATTGAGCATAGCCAATCCCCCTGACCTGCACATCTTTGGACACTAAGGGGCAATTGAGCATAGCCAATCCACCTAACCTGCACATCTTTGGACACTAAGGGGCAATTGAGCATAGCCAATCCCCCTAACCTAAACATCTTTGGACACTAAGGGGCAATTGAGCATAGCCAATCCCCCTGACCTGCACATCTTTGGACACTAAGGGGCAATTGAGCATAGCCAATCCACCTAACCTGCGCATCTTTGGACACTAAGGGGCAATTTAACACAGCTAATGCATCTAACCTGCACATCTTTGGACTGTGGGAGGAAACCGGAGCACCCAGAGGAAACCCACGCAGATATGCGGAGAAACTCCACACAGACAGCGACCCAAGCCAAGAATCGAACCTGGGTCCCTGACGATGTGAGGCAGCAGTGCTAACCACTGTGCCACCGTGCCATCCCAAACATTATTGAAAACTTATATGCACAAAGGGTGCTGGAACTTAGCTGGAGCTAGATCGATTGTCAGTTGATAGGTTTTTGCTAACATGAGGGGAATTGGGACAAAGAGGGGTAAATGGAGTTAGGTAGCAGACCAGCCACAGTCTCACTGAACTGACTCAAGGGGCTGAATGGCCTCCCTGGTGATGGTGTCATGGGACTAACATCGGTTTTTTTCGAGTGGGTGTATCTGGGTGACATAGAATCCTGACAGTTCAGAAGGAGGCCATTCAGCCCATTGGGACTGCACTGAGCACAATCCCACTCAGGCCCTATCCCTAGGTGACATTTTTGTCTCATTAGCACTCTGGTGGGCGTGCCGCTGGCCATAGATTTCTCACCGCTTTGTTAAATAGGGGAGAGTGGAAAAAGTGTTTCCCTTGGAACCTCCTGTGCTAAAACTAACCAAGAAATGTGGCAGTTCTTCCAGGTGAATGCGTTTGATTTTGATTTATTATTGTCACATGTACTGGGATACAGTAAAAACTATTGGTTCTTGCGTGCTGTACAGACAAAGCATACCAGTCATAGAGAAGGAAAGGGTGCAGAAAGAGTTACAGTCATAGCTAGGGTGTAGAGAAAGATCAACTTAACGCGAGGTAGGTCCATTCAAAAGTCTGACAGCAGCAGGGAAGAAGCTGTTCTTGAGTCGGTCGGTACAGGACCTCAGACTTTTGTATCTTTTTCCCAGCGGAAGAAGGTGGAAGAGAGAATGTCCGGGGTGTGTTGGGGGGGTCCTTAATTATGCTGGCTGCTTTTCCCCGAGGCAGCGGGAAGTGTAGACAGAGTCAATGGATGGGAGGCTGGTTTGTGTGATGGATTGGGCTACATTCACGACCTTTTGTAGTTCCTTGTGGTCTTGGGCAGAGCAGGAGCCCATACCAAGCTGAGATACACCCAGAAAGGATGCTTTCTATGGGGCATCTGTAGAATATTTGGAACCTGCCTCCGTTACAAGTCCAGGCTGTGCATTCTGAGCCCGAACCCCTGACTGTGTAACCACAGATTTCCTCATTCCCCTTTTGCCAATTGTTTTAAATCTGTGCCCCCCTCCCCCCTTTAAATCTCTCCCCTCCCCACTTCATGTGGGAGCAGTTTCTCCACATCGACAGCATCCCGGCTCTTTTGATTTTGAGTCTCTCCATCAAATCTCCTCTCGATTTCCTTCAAGGAAAGCAGTCTCCATTTCTCCACTCCTATCTACAGCACTGAAATTCGTCAGCACTGGAATCATTCTTGTGAGTCCCCTCTGTGCTCTCTCCAATGCCATCGCACCCTTCCGAAAACATTGGGCCCAGAACAGGACAGGTACAGCATAACATCCTCCTCTTATACTTCGTAAAGTCCACAGCCGGCACGGTGACACAGTGGGTTAGTGCTGCTGCCTCTCAGCGCCAGGGACCCGGGTTCAATCCCAGCGGCACGGTGACACAGTGGGTTAGCGCTGCTGCCTCACAGGGACCCGGGTTCAATCCCAGCAGCACGGTGACACAGTGGGTTAGTGCTGCTGCCTCACAGTGCCAGGGACCCGGGTTCAATCCCAGCGGCACGGTGACACAGTGGGTTAGCGCTGCTGCCTCACAGGGACCCGGGTTCAATCCCAGCGGCACGGTGACACAGTGGGTTAGCGCTGCTGTCTCACAGGGACCCGGGTTCAATCCCAGCGGCACGGTGACACAGTGGGTTAGCGCTGCTGCCTCACAGTGCCAGGGACCCGGGTTCAATCCCAGCGGCACGGTGACACAGTGGGTTAGCGCTGCTGCCTCACAGCGCCAGGGACCCGGGTTCAATCCCAGCGGCACGGTGACACAGTGGGTTAGCGCTGCTGCCTCACAGGGACCCGGGTTCAATCCCAGCGGCACGGTGACACAGTGGGTTAGCGCTGCTGTCTCACAGGGACCCGGGTTCAATCCCAGCGGCACGGTGACACAGTGGGTTAGCGCTGCTGCCTCACAGGGACCCGGGTTCAATCCCAGCGGCACGGTGACACAGTGGGTTAGCGCTGCTGCCTCACAGCGCCAGGGACCCGGGTTCAATCCCAGCGGCACGGTGACACAGTGGGTTAGCGCTGCTGCCTCACAGGGACCCGGGTTCAATCCCAGCGGCACGGTGACACAGTGGGTTAGCGCTGCTGCCTCACAGGGACCCGGGTTCAATCCCAGCGGCACGGTGACACAGTGGGTTAGCGCTGCTGTCTCACAGGGACCCGGGTTCAATCCCAGCGGCACGGTGACACAGTGGGTTAGCGCTGCTGCCTCACAGGGACCCGGGTTCAATCCCAGCGGCACGGTGACACAGTGGGTTAGCGCTGCTGCCTCACAGGGACCCGGGTTCAATCCCAGCGGCACGGTGACACAGTGGGTTAGCGCTGCTGCCTCACAGGGACCCGGGTTCAATCCCAGCGGCACGGTGACACAGTGGGTTAGCGCTGCTGCCTCACAGCGCCAGGGACCCGGGTTCAATCCCAGCGGCACGGTGACACAGTGGGTTAGCGCTGCTGCCTCACAGCGCCAGGGACCCGGGTTCAATCCCAGCGACACGGTGACACAGTGGGTTAGCACTGCTGCCTCACAGGGACCTGGGTTCAATCCCAGCGGCACAGTGACACAGTGGGTTAGCGCTGCTGCCTCACAGCGCCAGGGACCCGGGTTCAATCCCAGCGGCACGGTGACACAGTGGGTTAGCGCTGCTGCCTCACAGGGACCCGGGTTCAATCCCAGCGGCACGGTGACACAGTGGGTTAGCGCTGCTGCCTCACAGGGACCCGGGTTCAATCCCAGCGGCACGGTGACACAGTGGGTTAGCGCTGCTGTCTCACAGGGACCCGGGTTCAATCCCAGCGGCACGGTGACACAGTGGGTTAGCGCTGCTGTCTCACAGGGACCCGGGTTCAATCCCAGCGGCACGGTGACACAGTGGGTTAGCGCTGCTGCCTCACAGGGACCCGGGTTCAATCCCAGCGGCACGGTGACACAGTGGGTTAGCGCTGCTGCCTCACAGGGACCCGGGTTCAATCCCAGTGGCACGGTGACACAGTGGGTTAGCGCTGCTGCCTCACAGGGACCCGGGTTCAATCCCAGCGGCACGGTGACACAGTGGGTTAGCGCTGCTGCCTCACAGGGACCCGGGTTCAATCCCAGCGGCACGGTGACACAGTGGGTTAGCGCTGCTGTCTCACAGGGACCCGGGTTCAATCCCAGCGGCACGGTGACACAGTGGGTTAGCACTGCTGCCTCACAGGGACCCGGGTTCAATCCCAGCGGCACGGTGACACAGTGGGTTAGCGCTGTTGTCTCACAGGGACCCGGGTTCAATCCCAGCGGCACGGTGACACAGTGGGTTAGCGCTGCTGTCTCACAGGGACCCGGGTTCAATCCCAGCGGCACGGTGACACAGTGGGTTAGCGCTGTTGTCTCACAGGGACCCGGGTTCAATCCCAGCGGCACGGTGACACAGTGGGTTAGCGCTGCTGTCTCACAGGGACCCAGGTTCAATCCCAGCGGCACGGTGACACAGTGGGTTAGCGCTGTTGTCTCACAGGGACCCGGGTTCAATCCCAGCGGCACGGTGACACAGTGGGTTAGCACTGCTGCCTCACAGGGACCCGGGTTCAATCCCAGCGGCACGGTGACACAGTGGGTTAGCGCTGCTGTCTCACAGCGCCAGGGACCCGGGTTCAATCCCAGCGGCACGGTGACACAGTGGGTTAGCACTGCTGTCTCACAGCGCCAGGGACCCGGGTTCAATCCCAGCGGCATGGTGACACAGTGGGTTAGCACTGCTGCCTCACAGCCCCAGGGACCCGGTTCGATTCCCAGTTTGGGGTCACTGTCTGTGTGGAGCCTGCACATTCTCGTCGTGTCTGCGTGAGTTTCATCCGGGTGCTCCAGTTTTCTCCCACAGTCTGAAAGATGTGCTGGTTAGGGTGCATTTTGCCATGCTAAATTCTTCCTCCGTGTACCCGAACAGGCGCCGCAGTGTGGGGACTAGGGGATTTTCATGTTGTAACTTCATTGAAGTGTAAATGTAAGTCTACTTGTGACACTAATAAATAAACTTTAAAACTTAAGATTAGATGGATTGGCCATGCTAAGTTGCCCTTTAGTGTCCAAAGATGTACAGGTTAGGGGGATTGGCCATGCTAAATTGCCCCTTAGTGTCCAAAGATGTGTAGGTTAGGGTGGATTGGCCGTGCTAAATTGTCCCTTAGTGTCCAAAGATGTGTAGGTTAGGGTGGATTGGCCGTGCTAAATTGTCCCTTAGTGTCCAAAGATGTGTAGGTTAGGTGGATTGGCCATGCTAAATTGCCCCTTAGTGTCCAAAGATGTGCAGGTTAGGGGGATTGGCCATGCTAAATTGCCCCTTAGTGTCCAAAGATGTGCAGGTTAGGGGGATTGGCCATGCTAAATTGCCCCTTAGTGTTCAAAGATGTACAGATTAGGGTGGATTGGCCATGCTAAATTGTCCCTTAGTGTCCAAAGATGTGTAGGTTAGGTGGATTGGCCATGCTAAATTGTCCCTTAGTGTCCAAAGATGTGTAGGTTAGGTGGATTGGCCATGCTAAATCGCCCCTTGGTGTCCAAAGATGTGTAGGTTAGAGGGATTAGGGGAGTAAATCTGTGGGGTTATGGGGATAAGGCCTGGGTGTGATTGTGGTCGGTGCAGGCTCGATGGGCTGAATGGCCTCTTCCTGCGCTGTTGGGATTCTGTGATTTTGCCTTATTGCTGGAAAGAGACCGGATCGATCTCTGCTCTGAGATCTCAAAGGTTGTGTTTACTCAAGCAACATTGGCAAAGTTCACTTTGTGTCAAACTGCCTTCCCGATGATTTCATCTTCTTTCCAGTTAGTTCAGTAGCGGAGGTACATTAACAAAAAAAGACAGAGCGCCAAACAGGTACAGAAAAGGCCACTGAACTCTCATTAACCTCATCACTTCAGCTTCCATCGCTTGGTCATGTTCTAGTGGCCTGTAAACTGGGCTAAGGGTTATCCCCCACCCTTATGGGTGTTAGGAAGGAACATTTAGTCTCCCCCTCCGAGAACGAACCCCCTAACCGCACATAGAGGGTTTCCTGGCCTTATAACCTGTCAGAGTGAGTGTGGAGTGGTGTGACCTGTTCTTCCAGTGGTTAAATCAAAAGAATGCTCTCTCTAAAACCAACACGTAATATTTTACTCATCTGACAAGCAGACAAGTTCGCTAAACTCTTCACAAACCCAGTGAAACACAATTCTAATTCTACTCAGATCAACACAATTCTCACGGATCAACAAAATAAAACTTTAGTCGCTCTCTAAATTACAACCAGGTTTTGTGTTTTCCGGAATACTCTGTCTTCTCTGTTGCTCCTTCTGCTCGGAACCTCTGTCTTTCTTTCTTTCTTTTCTCTTTGCGATCTTGATAAGACTTTGAGCTGTGACAGTTACTCTCTGCTCTCGTGTTTCCCTTTCTTTTATTACCTCTTATGACATATCAGTATCACCCCACAATCGGGTTGGTCTGAGCTGGCCAAAAAACGTCGGATTTAAATTGAATAGGTTCTTGGTGTCTCGGTGCCTGGTTCAAATTGATTGGCTGAATTCAAAAGCCTGTTGCCTTGGTAACACCTGGCCTCCGATGTAAATGTTTCAGTTTGGGTATTCCGTGTACTAGCAATTTTTAAAAAAAATTTGAGCACAGAAAAAGCACCATCTTTTAAAGAGACAATTCTTTCCCACCCCCCCGAGCATTTTATTATTACCCAATTCAAACATTCTAAACTCCCGATCTACAATTGCTGTGTCCAAGTTTGCAACGCTATCCAAGTTCCAAGAAAGGAACTTTCTAGCGGTTATTGGAAAGGCACAGGGAGCACACCAGAATGATAGGGAGTGGGATAGCTGGGTCTTGGGTTTGGACACAGCTCGGGGCACAACACTGAGTGCCGAAGGGCCTGTACTGTTCTATGTTCTAACCCCCTGTCTACATCAATGGGGATGAAGTAGAAAGGGTCGAGAGCTTCAGGTTTTTAGGTCTCCAGATCACCTGTCCCCCCGTGCCATCACTATAGTTAAGAAAGCCCCACCAACACCTCTATTTTCTCAGGAGATTGAGGAAATTTGGCATGTCCGCTACGACTCTCACCAACTTTTACAGATGCACCATAGAAAGCATTCTTTCTGGTTGTATCTCAGCTTGGTCTGGGCTCCTGCTCTGACCAAGACCACAAGGAACTACAAAAGATCGTGAATGTAGCCCAATCCATCACGCAAACCAGCCTCCCATCCATTGACTCTGTCTACACTTCCCACTGCCTCGGGGAAAAGCAGCCGGCATAATTAAGGACCCCCCCAACACACCCCGGACATTCTCTCTTCCACCTTCTTCCATCAGGAAAAAGATACAAAAGTCTGAGGTCCCGTACCGACCGACTCAAGAACAGCTTCTTCCCTGCTGCTGTCAGACTTTTGAATGGACCTACCTCACATTAAGTTGATCTTTCTCTACACCCTCGCTGTGACTGTAACACTACATTCTGCACCCTCTCCTTTCCTTCTCCCCTAAGTACTCTATGAACAGTATGCTTTGTATAGCGCGCCAGAAACAATACTTTTCACTGTGTCCCAATCCATGCGACAATAATAAATCAAATCTCACGCGTCCCCTGATTCCCCTCTATCCGTGCCGTTGGCGACCGTGCCTTCAGCTGCCTGGGGGGCCCTAAACTCCAGAATTCCCTCCCTAAATTCCATTATCTCTCTCTCCCTCGAATTAAACCTCCTCCAAGAACCTGCTTCCAATTGCCCCAATATCTACCCCGTATCAAGTTGACAACAACAGCAGGTCAGAGGCTGGGAATCCTGCAGTGAGTAACTCACCTCCTGTCTCCCCCCCCCCCAAAGCCTGTCCACCATCTACAAGGACACAAGTCAGGAGTGTGATGGAATCCTCTCCACTTGCCTGGATGGGGGCAGCTCCAACAACACTCGAGAAGCTCGACACATAAGAACATAAGAACATAAGAAATAGGAGCAGGAGGAGGCCATCTGGCCCTTCGAGCCTGCCCCGCCATTCAATAAGATCATGGCTGATCTGTCGTGGCTCAGTTCCACTTTCCCGCCCTCTCCCCATAACCCTTAATCCCCTCTCTTATCAAAAACCCATCAACGCGCGTCTTAAAAATATTTAGCAAGGTAGCCTCCACCACTTCAACGGGCAGAGAATTCCAGAGATTCACCACCCTTTGAGTGAAGAAGTTCCTCCTCAACTCCGTTCTAAACCGCCCCCCCTTTATCTTGAGGCTGTGCCCCCTAGTCCTACTATCCTTTCTGAGCGGGAAGAGTCTCTCCACCTCTATCCTATCCATCCCATTCATCATCTTATACGTCTCAATGAGATCTCCCCTCATTCTTCTAAACTCTAACGAGTACAAGCCTAGTTTATTCAGCCTCTCCTCATAGCTCAACCCCCTCAACTCCGGTATCAGCCTAGTAAACCTCCTCTGCACTCCCTCCAGGGCCAAAATATCCTTGCGCAGGTGCGGCGCCCAAAACTGCACACAGTACTCCAGCTGCGACCTCACCAATGCCCTATACAGCTGCAGCAAGACCTCCCTACTTTTATATTCAATCCCCCTCGCTGTGAAGACACCATCCAGGACAAAGCAGCCCCGGCCCCCCCATCCACAAACACTCACTCCCCCCACCCTCAGTGACAGCCGTGTGCACCATCTACTGCAGCGACTCACCAAGGCTCCTTAAGCAGTATCTTCCCAATCTTGGACCACCACCACCGAGGACCAGAGCAGCAGGTCCGTGGGGAATGCCGTCTGCAAGTCGCCCCTCCGAGCCCCCCACCATCCCGACTGGGAAATATATCGGCCGTTCCTTCACTGTCACTGGGGTCAAAATCCTGGCTATCCCTCCCTAACAGCACCGTGGGTGTACCTACAGCACACAGCGGGTCCAAGGAGGCAGCTCGCCCCACCATCTCCTCAAGGGGCAATTAGGGATGGGTAAGAAATAGCAGCTTCGGCAGAGATCCCCACGTCTTACAAAGAAAATTCCAGCACAGGATCAGGCCCATTGGCTCCTCTAAGCCCTGCACTGACCCATGCTGGTCTGACTGAACTAAAACCCGCCCCCCCCTACCCTTCCAGGGACGTATCCCTCTATTCCCATCCCATTCATGGATTTGTCAATTCAACTCACTACCGTATCCACTTCCACTCCCTCCCCCACCAGCAGTGAGTTCCAGGCACCCACCCCCCTCTGTGTAAAAATAAAACCTGCCTCTTACATCTCCTTTAAACCTTGCCCCTCGCACCTTAAACCCGTGCCCCCCTATGAATCATAGAACAGTGCAGAAAGAGGCCCTTCAGCCCATCGAGTCTGCACCCAACACCATCCCACCCAGGCCCTACCCCCCCTCCCTCCCATATCCCCTACATATGATACCCACTAATCCCTCTAACCTACATATGCCGAGACACTAAGGGGCAATTTCTTAGCATGGCCAATCTACCTAACCCTACCCCCATATCCCTCCATATTATACCCACTAATCCCTCTAACCTACGCAACCCTGGACACTAAGGGGCAATTTCTTAGCACGGCCAATCTACCTAACCCTACCCCCATATCCCTCCATATGATACCCACTAATCCCTCTAACCTACGCAACCCTGGACACTAAGGGGCAATTTCTTAGCACGGCCAATCCACCTAACCCGCCCATCTTTGGACTGTGGGAGGAAACCAGAGCATACGGAGGAAACCCACGCAGACATGAGGAGAATGTGCAAACTCCACACAGACAGTGACCCGAGGCCAGGAATTGAACCCAGGTCCCTGGAGCTGTGAGGCAGCAGTGCTAACCCACCGCGCCACCCAAGGAATAAAGTTATCGGGATGTTGCTGGCACAGGACGGTGTTAACTGAGCGCTGCCTTCCGGAGACACTGACGGGTCCAAGGGAGGATTTGTTAATGACACCCCCCCGCCCCTGGAGGAGCTGGCTGGGTGGGTCATTGCCGTGGTCACAAGCCAGCCTGTCGTCCAGGGTTCCGGTTCTGCTGACCCGAGCCCCCTCCCCCTGCCCCCGGAGGAGCTGGCTGCGTGGGTCATTGCCGTGGTCACAAGCCAGCCTGTCGTCTAGGGTTCCGGTTCCACTGACCCGAGCACCCCCCTTCCGCCCCCGGAGGAGCTGGCTGCGTGGGTCATTGCCGTGGTCACAAGCCAGCCTGTCGTCTAGGGTTCCGGTTCCACTGACCCGAGCACCCCCCTCCCGCCCCCGGAGGAGCTGGCTGCGTGGGTCATTGCCGTGGTCACAAGCCAGCCTGTTGTCCAGGGTTCCGGTTCCGCTGACCCGAGCCCCCCCAGCCCCCGGAGGAGCTGGCTGCGTGGGTCATTGCCGTGGTCACAAGCCAGCCTGTCGTCCAGGGTTCCGGTTCCGCTGACCCGAGCCCCCCCCTCCCGCCCCCGGAGGAGCTGGCTGCGTGGGTCATTGCCGTGGTCACAAGCCAGCCTGTCGTCCAGGGTTCCGGTTCCGCTGACCCGAGCCACAATCAGAAATTGTGACCTCACTGCCTCTGGGGGCAAGACTCTCTACTCTCCGTCTCTTGGCCGATGAACGGACCCTTCCAATCGTAAAAACCTCTGAGGAACCCAGCCCGTCACGCAGCAGGACAAGAAGATACTGGACGTGTGTTAATCTCCAAAGGTAGCTCTCTGTTATGTTTTAACCCCTCCCTCCTCCTCCGCACCGTTCCCTCCCCTCACACAACTCCCTCGGTCGGTACCCTTCCTCACACGTGTAGGGTGCGGGGGACCCGCTCTCGCGAAGCTCGTGGCCACTGGAGAGCTCCCAGTGCCCTGGGGCTGTTCAGAGGGTTGCCTGGGAGTCTGACCAGAGTTTCCACAGGCAAAACCACTGCTGTCTGTCTGCCAGGTTACAGAGTTTTACAGCACAGAACAAGACCCTTCGGCCCATTGTTGTCTGTGCCATCCAACAAGCACCTCACTATTCTAATCCCATTTTCCAGCACTTCCAGCTGCTCATCTAAACACCTCTTCAATGTTGTTTAAAGTTAAACATTATTTTGCCAACACTATATAGTTAGGAAAGCCCCACCAATGCCTCTACTTTCTCGGGAGACGAAGGAAAGTTGGCATGTCCGCTACGACTCTCACCAACTTTTACAGATGCCCCATAGAAAGCATTCTTTCTGGTTGTATCACAGCTTGGTCTGGGCTCCTGCTCTGTCCAAGACCACAAGGAACTACAAAAGGTCGTGAATGTAGCCCAATCCATCACACAAACCAGCCTCCCATCCATTGACTCTGTCTACACTTCCCACTGCCTCGGGAAAAGCAGCTGGGATAATCAAGGACCCCCCCCACACACCCCGGACATTCTCTCTTCCACCTTCTTCCATCGGGAAAAAGTTACAAAAGTCTGAGGTCCCGTACCGACCGACTCAAGAACAGCTTCTTCCCTGCTGCTGTCAGACTTTTGAATGGACCTACCTCGCATTAAGTTGATCTTTCTCTACACCCTCACTGTGACTGTAACACTACTTTCTGCACTCTCTCATTTCCTTCTCTATGAACAGTATGCTTTGTCTGTATAGTGCGCAAGTAACAATACTTTTTGCTGTATGTTAATGCATGTGACAATAATAAATCAAATGATTTATTAGTGTCACAAGTAAGGCTTGTATTAACACTGCAATGAAGTTACTGTGAAAATCCCCTAGTTGCCACACTCCGGTGCCTGTTCAGGTAACACTGAGGGAGAATTTAGCATGGCCAATCCACCCTAACCAGTGCATCGTTTGGACTGTGGGAAGAAACTGGAGTACCCGGAGGAAACCCACACAGACATGGGGAGAATGTGCAAACTCCCCACAGGCAGTGACCCGAGGCTGGGATTGAACCTGGCTCCCTGGCACTGAGAGGCAGTGGTGCTAACCCACTGTTGTCACCGTGCTGCCCAAAAGTGTGGAGTTCGATCCTGGGCTTGGGACTGAACTAACACACGGTACACAGGCAGCTAAAGGCAAGGCAGTTAAAATAGGTGGGGAGCTGTAAGACGGCCAGAACTGGAGGGGCAGAGACTGGTTAACAGCAAAACAGGGTTTACATTCTGTCACTGTGGCATTCTTCACCCCAAATGGTGGAACCATCACTGAATCCCCCCCACTGTCAACATCCTGGGGGTTACCATCACTGAATCCCCCTCACTGTCAACATCCTGGGGGTTACCATCACTGAATCCCCCCCCCACTGTCAACATCCTGGGGGTTACCATCACTGAATCCCACCCCACTGTCAACATCCTGGGGGTTACCATCACTGAATCCCCCCCACTATCAACATCCTGGGGGTTACCATCACTGAATCCCCCCCACTATCAACATCCTGGGGGTTACCATCACTGAATCCCACCCCCCCCACTGTCAACATCCTGGGAGTTACCATCACTGAATCCCTCCCCCCCACTGTCAACATCCTGGGGGTTACCATCACTGAATCCCCCCTCCCCCACTGTCAACATCCTGGGGGTTACCATCACTGAATCCCCCCCCCCCCGACTGTCAACATCCTGGGAGTTACCATCACTGAATCCCTCCCCCCCACTGTCAACATCCTGGGGGTTACCATCACTGAATCCCCCCCCCCCGACTGTCAACATCCTGGGAGTTACCATCACTGAATCCCTCCCCCCCACTGTCAACATCCTGGGGGTTACCATCACTGAATCCCCCCCCCCCACTGTCAACATCCTGGGGGTTACCATCACTGAATCCCGCCCCCCACACTGTCAACATCCTGGGGGTTACCATCACTGAATCCCCCCCACTGTCAACATCCTGGGGGTTACCATCACTGAATCCCCCCCCACTGTCAACATCCTGGGGGTTACCATCACTGAATCCCCCCCCACTGTCAACATCCTGGGGGGTTACCATCACTGAATCCCCCCCCACTGTCAACATCCTGGGGGTTACCGCCACTGTCCAAAGATGTGCGGGTTAGGTGGATTGGCCATGCTAAATTGTCCCTTAGTCTCCAAAGATGTGTAGGTTAGGGGGATTGGCCATGCTAAATTGCCCCTTAGTGTCCAAAGATGTGTGGGTTTGATGGATTGGCCACGCTAAATTGCCCCTCAGTGTCAGGGGAACAAGCTACGGTAAATATATGGGGTTATTGGGTAGGGCCTGGGTGGGATTGTCATTGGTGCAGACTTGATGGGCTGAATGGCCTCCTTCTGATTCTGTGATTCTATGAATAAACCAAATCAAATCAAATGTATTGGGATACAGTGAAAAGTATTGTTTCTTGCGCACTATACAGACAAAGCATACCGTTCATAGAGAGGGAAAGGAGAGGGTGCAGAATGTAGTGTTACAGTCACAGCGAGGGTGTAGAGAAAGATCAACTTAATGTGAGGTAGGTCCATTCAAAAGTCTGACAGCAGCAGGGAAGAAGCTGTTCCTGAGTCGGTTGGTACGTGACCTCAGACTTTTGTATCTTTTACCCGATGGAAGAAGGTGGAAGAGAGAATGTCCGGGGTGTGTGTGGGGTCCTTAATTATACTGGCTGCTTTTCCCCGAGGCAGCGGGAAGTGTAGACAGAGTCAATGGATGGGAGGCTGGTTTGTGTGATGGATTGGGCGACATTCACAACCTTTTGGAGTTCCTTGTGGTCTTGGGCAGAGCAGGAGCCCAGACCAAGCTGTGATACAACCAGAAAGAATGCTTTCTATGGGGCATCTGTAAAAGTTGGTGAGAGTCATAGCGGACATGCCAAATTTCCTTAGTTTTGCACTAAATTTGTTGACCTGTTGGAGTTTTGGGATTGAACCCTGTTCTAATTGTGGAATTTGCCATGTTTGTGTTGAGTTTGCCGGTGATGTTAGTATAGAGTGTCGAGCTGCCGAGCCAGAGCCGATGATGTGAGAGTGACGAGCTGGGAGTGTGCACCCCACGCCAACAGGAAGGACAAATCCATGACCCAGGCCATGTCTGCCCTCTGACCCCTGCTCCAGGATATCGGCAAGGTAAACCTCTGCTGTTGGACCACGGGTAAGGCGATGTACTTCTTACCCACGCAGGAACCTCTCACTTTATACTTCACTCCATCATTGCTCCACACAAAGGGTTAACAAACACTCCAGTTCCTGTCTCTGCAAACTCCAGGGTTCAAAATCTGCCCCAGACACTCCAGCACACATATCTCCCAGTGTAATACTGAGGGAGTGCCGCACTGTCAGAGGGTCAGTGCTGAGGGAGTGCCGCACTGTCAGAGGGTCAGTGCTGAGGGAGCGCCGCACTGTCAGAGGGTCAGTGCTGAGGGAGCGCCGCACTGTCAGAGGGTCAGTGCTGAGGGAGTGCCGCACTGTCAGAGGGTCAGTGCTGAGGGAGTGCCGCACTGTCAGAGGGTCAGTGCTGAGGGAGTGCCGCACTGTCAGAGGGTCAGTGCCGAGGGAGCGCCGCACTGTCAGAGGGTCAGTGCCGAGGGAGCGCCGCACTGTCAGAGGGTCAGTGCTGAGGGAGTGCCGCACTGTCAGAGGGTCAGTGCCGAGGGAGCGCCGCACTGTCAGAGGGTCAGTGCCGAGGGAGCGCCGCCCTGTCAGAGGGTCAGTGCCGAGGGAGCGCCGCACTGTCAGAGGGTCAGTGCTGAGGGAGTGCCGCACTGTCAGAGGGTCAGTGCTGAGGGAGTGCCGCACTGTCAGAGGGTCAGTGCCGAGGGAGCGCCGCACTGTCAGAGGGTCAGTGCCGAGGGAGCGCCGCACTGTCAGAGGGTCAGTGCTGAGGGAGTGCCGCACTGTCAGAGGGTCAGTGCCGAGGGAGCGCCGCACTGTCAGAGGGTCAGTGCTGAGGGAGCGCCGCACTGTCAGAGGGTCAGTGCTGAGGGAGCGCCGCACTGTCAGAGGGTCAGTGCCGAGGGAGCGCCGCACTGTCAGAGGGTCAGTGCTGAGGGAGCGCCGCACTGTCAGAGGGTCAGTGCCGAGGGAGCGCCGCACTGTCAGAGGGTCAGTGCTGAGGGAGTGCCGCACTGTCAGAGGGTCAGTGCCGAGGGAGCGCCGCACTGTCAGAGGGTCAGTGCTGAGGGAGTGCTGCAGAACGTCCTATTTGTCTTTGGGATGTTGTGTTTGGGTGTCTGGTCCCCAGAGGCAATGGCTATTCAAAGCTTGGCCTGGAATTAAAGAGTGTAGAGTTGGGGCTATCCTATTCCCCGCTGGTTTTAAGAAGGTTTTCTCCATTTCTAGATGATGAAGTGTCTCGGGAGGTGCCGATGACAGGAGGAGGTGAGGCCTGAGCATGAGCGACAGCAAGCAGGACCAATCTGACCCGGAAGGCCATCCGTCGCCGCCCCTGCCCTGGGGCTCCACACCAGCCCATGCCAGGGGCCCAGCCACACCGCCCACCAGCACCGAGGGAGCTGCGGGAAAGCCCCAGAGCCCCAGGACCACGGAGGAGGCCTCTCCAGTCGGAGGCACGGACCAGCGGAGTATCAGCGACCTCCTGGACATTCAGGATGAGCCTGGGGTGGCCAAGCGTGCGGGGGCAGGGGACGCTGGCTCGCAAACCCCCATCCACTCCCGGGTGGTCAATGTGGGAGAAGGCAACGAGATGGTAATGTGAGCTACCCCACCCCCCAAAACGCCACCTCGCCCCACACACCCCCCTCCTCATCTTACTGACACTGCTGGATGGGGTTTACTCTATATCTAACCCCGTGCTGTACCTGTCCTGGGAGTGTTTGATGGGGGGACAGTGTAGAGGGAGCTTTACTCTGTATCTAACCCCGTGCTGTACCTGTCCTGGGAGTGTTTGATGGGGGGACAGTGTAGAGGGAGCTTTACTCTGTATCTAACCATGTGCTGTACCTGTCCTGGGAGTGTTTGATGGAGGACAGTGTAGAGGGAGCTTTACTCTGTATCTAACCCCGTGCTGTACCTGTCCTGGGAGTGTTTGATGGGGGGACAGTGTAGAGGGAGCTTTACTCTGTATCTAACCCCGTGCTGTACCTGTCCTGGGAGTGTTTGATGGGGGACAGTGTAGAGGGAGCTTTACTCTGTATCTAACCATGTGCTGTACCTGTCCTGGGAGTGTTTGATGGAGGACAGTGTAGAGGGAGCTTTACTCTGTATCTAACCCCGTGCTGTACCTGTCCTGGGAGTGTTTGATGGGGACAGTGTAGAGGGAGCTTTACTCTGTATCTAACCCCGTGCTGTACCTGTCCTGGGAGTGTTTGATGGGGGACAGTGTAGAGGGAGCTTTACTCTGTATCTAACCCCGTGCTGTACCTGTCCTGGGAGTGTTTGATGGGGGGGACAGTGTAGAGGGAGCTTTACTCTGTATCTAACCCCGTGCTGTACCTGTCCTGGGAGTGTTTGATGGGGGACAGTGTAGAGGGAGCTTTACTCTGTATCTAACCCCGTGCTGTACCTGTCCTGGGAGTGTTTGATAGGGACAGTGTAGAGGGAGCTTTACTCTGTATCTAACCCCGTGCTGTACCTGTCCTGGGAGTGTTTGATGGGGACAGTGTAGAGGGAGCTTTACTCTGTATCTAACCCCGTGCTGTACCTGTCCTGGGAGTGTTTGATGGGGACAGTGTAGAGGGAGCTTTACTCTGTATCTAACCCCGTGCTGTACCTGTCCTGGGAGTGTTTGATGGGGGGACAGTGTAGAGGGAGCTTTACTCTGTATCTAACCCCGTGCTGTACCTGTCCTGGGAGTGTTTGATGGGGGGACAGTGTAGAGGGAGCTTTACTCTATATCTAACCCCGTGCTGTACCTGTCCTGGGAGTGTTTGATGGGGGACAGTGTAGAGGGAGCTTTACTCTGTATCTAACCCCGTGGTGTACCTGTCCTGGGAGTGTTTGATGGGGGGACAGTGTAGAGGGAGCTTTACTCTGTATCTAACCCCGTGCTGTACCTGTCCTGGGAGTGTTTGATGGGGGACAGTGCAGAGGGAGCTTTACTCTGTATCTAACCCCGTGCTGTACCTGTCCTGGGAGTGTTTGATGGGGACAGTGTAGAGGGAGCTTTACTCTGTATCTAACCCCGTGCTGTACCTGTCCTGGGAGTGTTTGATGGGGACAGTGTAGAGGGAGCTTTACTCTGTATCTAACCCCGTGCTGTACCTGTCCTGGGAGTGTTTGATGGGGCTCAGTGTAGAGGGAGCTTTACTCTGTATCTAACCCCATGCTGTACCTGTCCTGGGAGTGTTTGATGGGGGGACAGTGTAGAGGGAGCTTTACTCTGTATCTAACCCCGTGCTGTACCTGTCCTGGGAGTGTTTGATGGGGGGGACAGTGTAGAGGGAGCTTTACTCTGTATCTAACCCCGTGCTGTACCTGTCCTGGGAGTGTTTGATGGGGGGGACAGTGTAGAGGGAGCTTTACTCTGTATCTAACCCCGTGCTGTACCTGTCCTGGGAGTGTTTGATGGGGGGACAGTGTAGATGGAGCTTTACTCTGTATCTAACCCCGTGCTGTACCTGTCCTGGGAGTGTTTGATGGAGACAGTGTAGAGGGAGCTTTACTCTGTATCTAACCCTGTGCTGTACCTGTCCTGGGAGTGTTTGATGGGGGGACAGTGTAGAGGGAGCTTTACTCTGTATCTAACCCCGTGCTGTACCTGTCCTGGGAGTGTTTGATGGGGACAGTGTAGAGGGAGCTTTACTCTGTATCTAACCCCGTGCTGTACCTGTCCTGGGAGTGTTTGATGGGGACAGTGTAGAGGGAGCTTTACTCTGTATCTAACCCCGTGCTGTACCTGTCCTGGGAGTGTTTGATGGGGGACAGTGTAGAGGGAGCTTTACTCTGTATCTAACCCCGTGCTGTACCTGTCCTGGGAGTGTTTGATGGGGACAGTGTAGAGGGAGCTTTACTCTGTATCTAACCCCGTGCAGTACCTGTCCTGGGAGTGTTTGATGGGGGACAGTGTAGAGGGAGCTTTACTCTGTATCTAACCCCGTGCTGTACCTGTCCTGGGAGTGTTTGATGGGGACAGTGTAGAGGGAGCTTTACTCTGTATCTAACCCCGTGCTGTACCTGTCCTGGGAGTGTTTGATGGGGACAGTGTAGAGGGAGCTTTACTCTGTATCTAACCCCGTGCTGTACCTGTCCTGGGAGTGTTTGATGGGGACAGTGTAGAGGGAGCTTTACTCTGTATCTAACCCCGTGCTGTACCTGTCCTGGGAGTGTTTGATGGGGGGACAGTGTAGAGGGAGCTTTACTCTGTATCTAACCCCGTGCTGTACCTGTCCTGGGAGTGTTTGATGGGGGGACAGTGTAGAGGGAGCTTTACTCTATATCTAACCCCGTGCTGTACCTGTCCTGGGAGTGTTTGATGGGGGACAGTGTAGAGGGAGCTTTACTCTGTATCTAACCCCGTGGTGTACCTGTCCTGGGAGTGTTTGATGGGGGGACAGTGTAGAGGGAGCTTTACTCTGTATCTAACCCCGTGCTGTACCTGTCCTGGGAGTGTTTGATGGGGGACAGTGCAGAGGGAGCTTTACTCTGTATCTAACCCCGTGCTGTACCTGTCCTGGGAGTGTTTGATGGGGACAGTGTAGAGGGAGCTTTACTCTGTATCTAACCCCGTGCTGTACCTGTCCTGGGAGTGTTTGATGGGGACAGTGTAGAGGGAGCTTTACTCTGTATCTAACCCCGTGCTGTACCTGTCCTGGGAGTGTTTGATGGGGCTCAGTGTAGAGGGAGCTTTACTCTGTATCTAACCCCATGCTGTACCTGTCCTGGGAGTGTTTGATGGGGGGACAGTGTAGATGGAGCTTTACTCTGTATCTAACCCCGTGCTGTACCTGTCCTGGGAGTGTTTGATGGGGGGGACAGTGTAGAGGGAGCTTTACTCTGTATCTAACCCCGTGCTGTACCTGTCCTGGGAGTGTTTGATGGGGGGACAGTGTAGATGGAGCTTTACTCTGTATCTAACCCCGTGCTGTACCTGTCCTGGGAGTGTTTGATGGAGACAGTGTAGAGGGAGCTTTACTCTGTATCTAACCCTGTGCTGTACCTGTCCTGGGAGTGTTTGATGGGGGGACAGTGTAGAGGGAGGAGCTTTACTCTGTATCTAACCCCGTGCTGTACCTGTCCTGGGAGTGTTTGATGGAGACAGTGTAGAGGGAGCTTTACTCTGTATCTAACCCTGTGCTGTACCTGTCCTGGGGGTGTTTGATGGGGGGACAGTGTAGAGGGAGCTTTACTCTGTATCTAACCCTGTGCTGCACCTGTCCTGGGACTGTTTGATGGAGGACAGTGTAGAGGGAGCTTTACTCTGTATCTAACCCCGTGCTGTCCCTGTCCTGGGAATGTTTGATGTGGGGACAGTGTAGAGGGAGCTTTACTCTGTATCTAACCTCGTGCTGTACCTGTCCTGGGAGTGTTTGATGGGGACAGTGTAGAGGGAGCTTTACTCTGTATCTAACCCCGTGCTGCACCTGTCCTGGGAGTGTTTGATGGGGGGACAGTGTAGAGGGAGCTTTACTCTGTATCTAACCCCGTGCTGTATCTGTCCTGGGAGTGTTTGATGGGGGGACAGTGTAGAGGGAGCTTTACTCTGTATCTAACCTCGTGCTGTACCTGTCCTGGGAGTGTTTGATGGGGGACAGTGTAGAGGGAGCTTTACTCTGTATCTAACCCCGTGCTGTACCTGTCCTGGGAGTGTTTGATGGGGGGGACAGTGTAGAGGGAGCTTTACTCTGTATCTAACCCCGTGCTGTACCTGTCCTGGGAGTGTTTGATGGGGGGGACAGTGTAGAGGGAGCTTTACTCTGTATCTAACCCTGTGCTGTACCTGTCCTGGGAGTGTTTGATGGGGACAGTGTAGAGGGAGCTTTACTCTGTATCTAACCCTCTGCTGTACCTGTCCTGGGAGTGTTTGATGGGGACAGTGTAGAGGGAGCTTTCCTCTGTATCTAACCCCGTGCTGTACCTGTCCTGGGAGTGTTTGATGGGGACAGTGTAGAGGGAGCTTTACTCTGTATCTAACCCCGTGCTGTACCTGTCCTGGGAGTGTTTGATGGGGACAGTGTAGAGGGAGCTTTCCTCTGTATCTAACCCCGTGCTGTACCTGTCCTGGGAGTGTTTGATGGGGGGACAGTGTAGAGGGAGCTTTCCTCTGTATCTAACCCCGTGCTGTACCTGTCCTGGGAGTGTTTGATGGGGGACAGTGTAGGGAGCTTTCCTCTGTATCTAACCCCGTGCTGTACCTGTCCTGGGAGTGTTTGATGGGGGGACAGTGTAGAGGGAGCTTTACTCTGTATCTAACCCCATGCTGTACCTGTCCTGGGAGTGTTTGATGGGGGACAGTGTAGAGGGAGCTTTACTCTGTATCTAACCCCGTGCTGTACCTGTCCTGGGAGTGTTTGATGGGGACAGTGTAGAGGGAGCTTTACTCTGTATCTAACCCCATGCTGTACCTGTCCTGGGAGTGTTTGATGGGGGACAGTGTAAAGGGAGCTTTACTCTGTATCTAACCCCGTGCTGTACCTGTCCTGGGAGTGTTTGATGGGGACAGTGTAGAGGGAGCTTTACTCTGTATCTAACCCCGTGCTGTACCTGTCCTGGGAGTGTTTGATGGGGACAGTGTAGAGGGAGCTTTCCTCTGTATCTAACCCCGTGCTGTACCTGTCCTGGGAGTGTTTGATGGGGACAGTGTAGAGGGAGCTTTACTCTGTATCTAACCCCGTGCTGTACCTGTCCTGGGAGTGTTTGATGGGGACAGTGTAGAGGGAGCTTTCCTCTGTATCTAACCCCGTGCTGTACCTGTCCTGGGAGTGTTTGATGGGGGACAGTGTAGGGAGCTTTCCTCTGTATCTAACCCCGTGCTGTACCTGTCCTGGGAGTGTTTGATGGGGGGACAGTGTAGAGGGAGCTTTACTCTGTATCTAACCCCATGCTGTACCTGTCCTGGGAGTGTTTGATGGGGGACAGTGTAGAGGGAGCTTTACTCTGTATCTAATCCCGTGCTGTACCTGTCCTGGGAGTGTTTGATGGGGACAGTGTAGAGGGAGCTTTACTCTGTATCTAACCCCATGCTGTCCCTGTCCTGGGAGTGTTTGATGGGGGACAGTGTAGAGGGAGCTTTACTCTGTATCTAACCCCGTGCTGTACCTGTCCTGGGAGTGTTTGATGGGGGGACAGTGTAGAGGGAGCTTTACTCTGTATCTAACCCCGTGCTGTACCTGTCCTGGGAGTATTTGATGAGGACAGTGTAGAGGGAGCTTTACTCTGTATCTAACCCCGTGCTGTACCTGTCCTGGGAGTGTTTGATGGGGGACAGTGTAGAGGGAGCTTTCCTCTGTATCTAACCCCGTGCTGTACCTGTCCTGGGAGTATTTGATGGGAGGACAGTGTAGAGGGAGCTTTCCTCTGTATCTAACCCCGTGCTGTACCTGTCCTGGGAGTGTTTGATGGGGACAGTGTAGAGGGAGCTTTACTCTGTATCTAACCCCGTGCTGTACCTGTCCTGGGAGTGTTTGATGGGGGACAGTGTAGAGGGAGCTTTCCTCTGTATCTAACCCCGTGCTGTACCTGTCCTGGGAGTATTTGATGGGGGGACAGTGTAGAGGGAGCTTTCCTCTGTATCTAACCCCGTGCTGTACCTGTCCTGGGAGTGTTTGATGGGGGGACAGTGTAGAGGGAGCTTTACTCTGTATCTAACCCCGTGCTGTACCTGTCCTGGGAGTGTTTGATGGGGACAGTGTAGAGGGAGCTTTACTCTGTATCTAACCCCGTGCTGTACCTGTCCTGGGAGTGTTTGATGGGGGGGACAGTGTGTTGGGGGGTGGGGGATCTCTGTGTCCCTCTCCTTGCGTATCGTCCTGTGATTTTACTTGCTGAGACCCTGCTGTCTCCTGTTTCCAGATGATTTATGGTTATTGCTGGAGTTGGTGGAGAGCCTTACTCTCCGCTCTCGTCACCGTGCTGTCCTGTGGTCTGTTCATCATGGCGTTTTACTGGAGGCCGGAATGGCACATGAAGTGTTTTTGTTACCCCTGTCACCTCCAGGATGCGGAGTACGTGCTGATGAAAACCACGGTGAGTCACCCTCCCAGTGGCTGAGGGACCCTCACAAACCCGGGCACTGCTTCAGAGACTCTCCCTTCTGTGGCCAGGAGATGTCGCTGGCGAGGTGTGGGCTCCATTCACTGGTTCCAGTGGTGTGGGTCCCCCCCAGCTCTGGGCTGGCGGGGTAAACACCGTCTCACAACACCAGCTTCAAGTCCGTCAGCTTTATTTGGTGTTCCCAAATCAACCTGTTGGACTTTAACCTGGTGTTGTGGGACTTCTTACTGTGTTCATTCCAATCGACTAGGGGTCAGCACTGAAACTAAAACTTCACGTTTATTTATTCGTCACAAATAGGCTGACATTAACACTGCAATGAAGTTACTGTGTAATTCCCCTAGTCGCCACATTCCGGCCCCTATTCAGGTACACTAAGGGGCAATTTAGCATGGCCAATCCCCCTAACCTACACATCTTTGGACACTAAGGGGCAATTTAGCATGGCCAATCCACCCTAACCTACACATCTTTGGACACTAAGGGACAATTTAGCATGGCCAATCCCCCTAACCTACACATCTTTGGACACTAAGGGGCAATTTAGCATGGCCAATCCCCCTAACCTACACATCTTTGGACACTAAGGGGCAATTTAGCATGGCCAATCCACCTAACCTGCACATCTTTGGACACTAAGGGGCAATTTAGCATGGCCAATCCCCCTAACCTACACATCTTTGGACACTAAGGGGCAATTTAGCATGGCCAATCCACCCTAACCTACACATCTTTGGACACTAAGGGACAATTTAGCATGGCCAATCCCCCTAACCTACACATCTTTGGACACTAAGGGGCAATTTAGCATGGCCAATCCCCCTAACCTACACATCTTTGGACACTAAGGGGCAATTTAGCATGGCCAATCCCCCTAACCTGCACATCTTTGGACACTAAGGGACAATTTAGCATGGCCAATCCCCTAACCTGCACATCTTTGGACACTAAGGGACAATTTAGCATGGCCAATCCACCCTAACCTACACATCTTTGGACACTAAGGGACAATTTAGCATGGCCAATCCACCTAACCTATCTCGATGGAAGTGGTCCTGAGTTTGGAAGGTGCTGTCTCAGGAGCCTTGGTGAGTCGCTGCAGTGCATCTTGTAGATGGTACACACGGCTGTCACTGAGGGAGGGGGGAGTGAGTGTGGATGGGGGGCCGGGGCTGCTTTGTCCTGGATGGTGTCGAGCTTCTCGAGTGTTGTTGGAGCTGCCCCCATCCAGGCAAGTGGGGAGTATTCCATCACACTCCTGACTTGTGTCCTTGTAGATGGTGGACAGGCTTTGTGGGGGGGAGACAGGAGGTGAGTTACTCACTGCAGGATTCCCAGCCTCTGACCTGCTCTGGGAGCCTCTGTGTTTATCTGGCTGGGTCCAGTTCAGCTTCTGGTCAATAGGAACCCCCAGGATGTTGACAGTGGGGGGGGGGATTCAGTGATGGTAACCCCCAGGATGTTGACAGTGGGGGGGGGATTCAGTGATGGTAACCCCCAGGATGTTGACAGTGGGGGGGGGATTCAGTGATGGTAACCCCCAGGATGTTGACAGTGGGGGGGGGGGATTCAGTGATGGTAACCCCCAGGATGTTGACAGTGGGGGGGGGATTCAGTGATGGTAACCCCCAGGATGTTGACAGTGGGGGGGGGGGATTCAGTGATGGTAACCCCCAGGATGTTGACAGTGGGGGGGTGGATTCAGTGATGGTAACCCCCAGGATGTTGATAGTTGGGGGGGGGAGTGGATTCAGTGATGGTAACCCCCAGGATGTTGATAGTTGGGGGGGGGGAGTGGATTCAGTGATGGTAACCCCCAGGATGTTGATAGTTGGGGGGGGGGGAGTGGATTCAGTGATGGTAACCCCCAGGATGTTGATAGTTGGGGGGGTGGTGGATTCAGTGATGGTAACCCCCAGGATGTTGACAGTGGGGGGGGATTCAGTGATGGTAACCCCCAGGATGTTGATAGTGGGGGGGATTCAGTGATGGTAACCCCCAGGATGTTGACAGTGGGGGGGGGTGGATTCAGTGATGGTAACCCCCAGGATGTTGACAGTGGGGGGGGGGGATTCAGTGATAGCCTCTTGTTTTGCACCTTGTCTGTTACTGTGTGTGATGTGAATGGGTTGGAGTTAGAGGACCACCCTGACCCCAGTGTGGGGGTGGCTGTTCTCACCCTGACCCCAGTGTGGGGGTGGAGTGTCCTCAGGGAGCGGCGGAAAAGCTGCTTCAGTGAAACTTTCCCGGATACGACCCAGGAAGTAAATATCCATTCCTGTGTGAAAACTTCTGCTTTCCAACTTGTTGTCTTTATCTCCACTCTCCATTTTCTCGCTCTCTCATTCCCTCTCTCCACCCCCCTCCCCCTCTATCCCCCTCCGCCCTTACTCCCATTACCCCCCTTGCCCCCTCTCTACACCCCCCTCCCCCTCTATCCCCCTCCGCCCTTTCTCCCATTACCCCCCTTGCCCCCTCTCTACACCCCCTCTATCCCCCTCCGCCCTTACTCCCATTACCCCCCTTGCCCCCTCTCTACACCCCCCTCCCCCTCTATCCCCCTCCGCCCTTTCTCCCATTACCCCCCTTGCCCCCTCTCTACACCCCCCTCCCCCTCTATCCCCCTCCGCCCTTACTCCCATTACCCCCCTTGCCCCCTCTCTCCACCCCCCTCCCCCTCTATCCCCCTCTGCCCTTACTCCCATTACCCCCCTTGCCCCCTCTCTACACCCCCCTCCCCCTCTATCCCCCTCCGCCCTTTCTCCCATTACCCCTCTTGCCCCCTCTCTACACCCCCTCTATCCCCCTCCGCCCTTTCTCCCATTACCCCCCTTGCCCCCTCTCTACACCCCCTCTATCCCCCTCCGCCCTTACTCCCATTACCCCCCTTGTCCCCTCTCTACACCCCCTCTATCCCCCTCCGCCCTTACTCCCATTACCCCCCTTGCCCCCTCTCTACACCCCCTCTATCCCCCTCCGCCCTTACTCCCATTACCCCCCTTGCCCCCTCTCTACACCCCCTCTATCCCCCTCCGCCCTTTCTCCCATTACCCCCCTTGCCCCCTCTCTACACCCCCTCCCCCCTCTCCCTTCCTCCTCCTGTATTGATCTCTGTCTCTCCTTCCCTTTGCGCTCTCTCTCTCTCTCTCTCTCTCTCTGTCTCTCACACTTCCAATCCCTCCCCTCATTCCCTCTTGCTTCTCTTTCTCCTGCCTTCCTCCCCGTCTCTGTGTCTCTCCCCCCCCCCACCCCCGTACAGGATGAGTTCCAGCAGTGGCACAGACAGAGGGTGAAGTTTATGTATTTGAAATACAGCCCGCAGACGGATCAGAGAGATCGCGAGACGATTGAAGATGTGGATGAATTCTCACTGCTCCGCAAGAACATCTCCTTCACTGGGGTACAGGTGAGGGCTCGGGGGGAGGGGGTGGGGGTTGGCGGGGGGGCGGTGAGGGGTGGAGACATGGTATTGTCTCCCACGACAAGAACACCATTGACTGATCCAGATCCCAAACACAATCCTCACAGGAACCGTTATAAACCAAACAGGAGGCACAGGGGGTTAGTGCTGCTCTCTCACAGGGACCCGGGTATGATTCCCGATTCGGGGCACTGTCTGTGCACATTCTCCCCATGTCTGCACGGGTTTCCCCCGGGTGCTCCGGTTTCCTCCCACACTCTGAAAGGTGTGCTGGATCGGTGCATTGGCCCTGCTAAATTGTCCCTCAGTGTCCCCGCACTGTCAGAGGGTCAGTGCCGAGGGAGTGCCGCACTGTCAGAGGGTCAGTGCTGAGGGAGCGCCGTACTGTCAGAGGGTCAGTGCTGAGGGAGTGCCGCACTGTCAGAGGGTCAGTGCTGAGGGAGTGCCGCACTGTCAGAGGGTCAGTGCTGAGGGAGTGCCGCACTGTCAGAGGGTCAGTGCCGAGGGAGCGCCGCACTGTCAGAGGGTCAGTGCTGAGGGAGCGCCGCACTGTCAGAGGGTCAGTGCCGAGGGAGTGCCGCACTGTCAGAGGGTCGGTGCCGAGGGAGTGCCGCACTGTCAGAGGGTCAGTGCTGAGGGAGTGCCGCACTGTCAGAGGGTCAGTGCCGAGGGAGCGCCGCAGTGTCAGAGGGTCAGTGCTGAGGGAGCGCCGCACTGTCAGAGGGTCAGTGCTGAGGGAGTGCCGCCCTGTCAGAGGGTCAGTGCTGAGGGAGCGCCGCACTGTCAGAGGGTCAGTGCTGAGGGAGCGCCGCACTGTCAGAGGGTCAGTGCTGAGGGAGTGCCGCACTGTCAGAGGGTCAGTGCTGAGGGAGTGCCGCACTGTCAGAGGGTCAGTGCTGAGGGAGTGCCGCACTGTCAGAGGTGCTGGGAGTTCTCATCCGGAATTATTTGTCTTTCTCCAGATCCGCTATCTGCAGCATCAGAGTATCCGATACATCTGGGACCCCAACAAACGATCGTTCATTGTGCTGAGGTAGGAAGGTTATCTCACTACCCACTGGCCTCCAGATGGGAGCCAATTAGATGTGATCCTGCTATTGGACAGCACTCGCTGACCAATCCTGACTGTGCTGGGAATGACATTGACGAGTGATCTGAAATCCAGCTCATTTACACTCAAGCCAAGCATCGCTCACTCTTTGGAATGCAACAGGAGTGGGTGACGGACACCTACCATGCTCCCCATGGCAACACCTCGACCAATTAGAGCCGGCTCCCCTCTTCCCGTGTGGGTGTAAAGTTGTTGCCTTTGAAACTTGCCTCTGTCCTGATGAGTGCAAGTTGAAAAACTTTGACAGCATGTGTCTTTCTTGGGAAATTCCAGATTATTGATCACCAGGGTCACATTCTCAGAGGAGGGGATAGAAACTCGCATTTCCTCCCCCACTCTCCCCTCTCCCTCCGTCACCGTCCCCTGCACCCTGGGTTCCTGAATCTCTGAACCAGGTTCCTCCTGAAGAGTGTGTTCCCTGCTGTCTGCCTTGCCCCACCCCATTCCTCTCTGTGATTCCCGCTCTCTCCGCGTCCCGTCTCACTCCGGGATTTCTCTTCCCTGCCAGGGGTCTGGAACAGAATGTGTCCTGCTCCGATCTCCATAAGAAATATCTGGACGGTTTGGTGTACCAGGAATCCCAAAACAGGTTGGGAGAACAAATCTGTCTGAAAATCTTTCCTGATTTCTAACTGTCGGACAGTTACTGACACACTTCCTTCACCCCCCCCTCTCTTAGAAAGCTGATTTATGGACCAAACATCATCGCAGTCCAGGTGCCCCCCTACTGGAAACTCCTGGGGAAAGAGGTGAGTCAGCCCACAGTCATGTGTTTGCCAGCCTGGCACCTCACTCCGATTGCACTCCAGAACTCTCACACACACTGACTCTCACTGGGGTCCCACACACACACACACACACCCACACACACACACACACACACACACTGACTCTCACTGGGGTACGGGTCCCACACACACACACACTGACTCTCACTGGGGTACGGGTCCCACACACACACACACTGACTCTCACTGGGGTACGGGTCCCACACACACACACACTGACTCTCACTGGGGTATGGGTCCCACACACACACACACTGACTCTCACTGGGGTATGGGTCCCACACACACACACACTGACTCTCACTGGGGTACGGGTCCCACACACACACACACTGACTCTCACTGGGGTACGGGTCCCACACACACACACTGACTCTCACTGGGGTATGGGTCCCACACACACACTGACTCTCACTGGGGTACGGGTCCCACACACACACACACTGACTCTCACTGGGGTACGGCTCCCACACACACACACACACACTGACTCTCACTGGGGTACGGGTCCCACACACACACACACACACTGACTCTCACTGGGGTACGGGTCCCACACACACACACACTGACTCTCACTGGGGTACGGGTCCCACACACACACACTGACTCTCACTGGGGTACGGGTCCCACACACACACACTGACTCTCACTGGGGTACGGGTCCCACACACACACACTGACTCTCACTGGGGTATGGGTCCCACACACACACACACACACTGACTCTCACTGGGGTACGGGTCCCACACACACACACTGACTCTCACTGGGGTACGGGTCCCACACACACACACTGACTCTCACTGGGGTACGGCTCCCACACACACACACTGACTCTCACTGGGGTACGGGTCCCACACACACACACTGACTCTCACTGGGGTACGGGTCCCACACACACACTGACTCTCACTGGGGTACGGGTCCCACACACACACACTGACTCTCACTGGGGTACGGGTCCCACACACACACACTGACTCTCACTGAGGTACGGGTCCCCCACACACACACACACACTGACCCTCACTGGGGTCCCACACACACACACACACACTGACTCTCACTGGGGTACGGGTCCCACACACACACACTGACTCTCACTGGGGTACGGGTCCCACACACACACACACACACTGACTCTCACTGGGGTACGGGTCCCACACACACACTGACTCTCACTGGGGTACGGGTCCCACACACACACACACTGACTCTCACTGGGGTACGGGTCCCACACACACACACTGACTCTCACTGGGGTACAGGTCCCACACACACACACACTGACTCTCACTGGGGTACGGGTCCCACACACACACACACACACACACACACTGACTCTCACTGGGGTACGGCTCCCACACACACACACTGACTCTCACTGGGGTACGGGTCCCACACACACACACACTGACTCTCACTGGGGTACGGCTCCCACACACACACTGACTCTCACTGGGGTACGGGTCCCACACACACACACTGACTCTCACTGGGGTACGGGTCCCACACACACACACTGACTCTCACTGGGGTACGGGTCCCACACACACACACTGACTCTCACTGGGGTACGGGTCCCACACACACACACACTGACTGTCACTGGGGTACGGCTCCCACACACACACTGACTCTCACTGGGGTACGGCTCCCACACACACACACTGACTCTCACTGGGGTACGGGTCCCACACACACACACACACTGACTCTCACTGGGGTACGGGTCCCACACACACACACTGACTCTCACTGGGGTACGGGTCCCACACACACACACTGACTCTCACTGGGGTACGGGTCCCACACACACACACTGACTCTCACTGGGGTACGGCTCCCACACACACACACACTGACTCTCACTGGGGTACGGGTCCCACACACACACACACTGACTCTCACTGGGGTACGGGTCCCACACACACACACTGACTCTCACTGGGGTACGGGTCCCACACACACACACTGACTCTCACTGGGGTACGGGTCCCACACACACACACTGACTCTCACTGGGGTACGGGTCCCACACACACACACTGACTCTCACTGGGGTACGGGTCCCACACACACACACTGACTCTCACTGGGGTACGAGTCCCACACACACACACACTGACTCTCACTGGGGTACGGGTCCCACACACACACACACTGACTCTCACTGGGGTACGGGTCCCCCACACACACACACACTGACTCTCACTGGGGTACGGGTCCCACACACACACACTGACTCTCACTGGGGTACGGGTCCCACACACACTGACTCTCACTGGGGTACGGGTCCCACACACACACACTGACTCTCACTGGGGTACGGGTCCCACACACACACACACACACACACTGACTCTCACTGGGCTACGGGTCCCACACACACACACTGACTCTCACTGGGGTACGGGTCCCACACACACACACACACACATACTGACTCTCACTGGGGTATGGGTCCCACACACGCACACTGACTCTCACTGGGGTCCCACACACACACACTGACTCTCACTGGGGTCCCACACACACACACTGACTCTCACTGGGGTACGGGTCCCACACACACACACTGACTCTCACTGGGGTACGGGTCCCACACACACACACTGACTCTCACTGGGGTACGGGTCCCACACACACACACTGACTCTCACTGGGGTACGGGTCCCACACACACACACTGACTCTCACTGGGGTATGGGTCCCACACACACACACACACACACTGACTCTCACTGGGGTACGGGTCCCACACACACACACTGACTCTCACTGGGGTATGGGTCCCACACACACACTGACTCTCACTGGGGTACGGGTCCCACACACACACACACTGACTCTCACTGGGGTACGGCTCCCACACACACACTGACTCTCACTGGGGTACGGGTCCCACACACACACAGACACACACACTGACTCTCACTGGGGTATGGGTCCCACACACACACACTGACTCTCACTGGGGTACGGGTCCCACACACACACACTGACTCTCACTGGGGTACGGGTCCCACACACACACACACACACACACTGACTCTCACTGGGGTACGGGTCCCACACACACACACACTGACTCTCACTGGGGTACGGGTCCCTCACACACACACTGACTCTCACTGGGGTACGGGTCCCACACACACACACACTGACTCTCACTGGGGTACGGGTCCCACACACACACACACTGACTCTCACTGGGGTACGGGTCCCACACACACACACACTGACTCTCACTGGGGTACGGGTCCCACACACACACACTGACTCTCACTGGGGTACGGGTCCCACACACACACACTGACTCTCACTGGGGTACGGGTCCCACACACACACACTGACTCTCACTGGGGTACGGGTCCCACACACACACACACTGACTCTCACTGGGGTACGGGTCCCACACACACACACACTGACTCTCACTGGGGTACGGGTCCCACACACACACACACTGACTCTCACTGGGGTACGGGTCCCACACACACACACACACACTGACTCTCACTGGGGTACGGGTCCCACACACACACACTGACTCTCACTGGGGTACGGGTCCCACACACACACACTGACTCTCACTGGGGTACGGGTCCCACACACACACACACACACACACTGACTCTCACTGGGGTACGGGTCCCACACACACACACTGACTCTCACTGGGGTACGGGTCCCACACACACACACTGACTCTCACTGGGGTACGGGTCCCACACACACACACACTGACTCTCACTGGGGTACGGGTCCCACACACACACACACTGACTCTCACTGGGGTACGGGTCACACACACTGACTCTCACTCGGGTACGGGTCCCACACACACACACACTGACTCTCACTGGGGTACGGGTCCCACACACACACACACACACTGACTCTCACTGGGGTACGGGTCCCACACACACACACACACTGACTCTCACTGGGGTACGGGTCCCACACACACACACACTGACTCTCACTGGGGTACGGGTCCCACACACACACACACACACACACTGACTCTCACTGGGGTACGGGTCCCACACACACACACTGACTCTCACTGGGGTACGGGTCCCACACACACACACACTGACTCTCACTGGGGTACGGGTCCCACACACACACACTGACTCTCACTGGGGTACGGGTCCCACACACACACACTGACTCTCACTGGGGTACGGGTCCCACACACACACACTGACTCTCACTGGGGTATGGGTCCCACACACACACACACACACACTGACTCTCACTGGGGTACGGGTCCCACACACACACACTGACTCTCACTGGGGTATGGGTCCCACACACACACTGACTCTCACTGGGGTACGGGCCCCACACACACACACTGACTCTCACTGGGGTACGGGTCCCACACACACACACACACTGACTCTCACTGGGGTACGGGTCCCACACACACACACACTGACTCTCACTGGGGTACGGCTCCCACACACACACTGACTCTCACTGGGGTACGGGTCCCACACACACACAGACACACACACTGACTCTCACTGGGGTATGGGTCCCACACACACACACTGACTCTCACTGGGGTACGGGTCCCACACACACACACTGACTCTCACTGGGGTACGGGTCCCACACACAAACACACACACACACTGACTCTCACTGGGGTACGGGTCCCACACACACACACACTGACTCTCACTGGGGTACGGGTCCCTCACACACACACTGACTCTCACTGGGGTACGGGTCCCACACACACACACACTGACTCTCACTGGGGTACGGGTCCCACACACACACACACTGACTCTCACTGGGGTACGGGTCCCACACACACACACACTGACTCTCACTGGGGTACGGGTCCCACACACACACACTGACTCTCACTGGGGTACGGGTCCCACACACACACACTGACTCTCACTGGGGTACGGGTCCCACACACACACACTGACTCTCACTGGGGTACGGGTCCCACACACACACACACTGACTCTCACTGGGGTACGGGTCCCACACACACACACACTGACTCTCACTGGGGTACGGGTCCCACACACACACACACACACTGACTCTCACTGGGGTATGGGTCCCACACACACACACTGACTCTCACTGGGGTACGGGTCCCACACACACACACACACACACACACTGACTCTCACTGGGGTACGGGTCCCACACACACACACACACACACACACACTGACTCTCACTGGGGTATGGGTCCCACACACACACACTGACTCTCACTGGGGTACGGGTCCCACACACACACACTGACTCTCACTGGGGTACGGGTCCCACACACACACACACTGACTCTCACTGGGGTACGGGTCCCACACACACACACACTGACTCTCACTGGGGTACGGGTCCCACACACACACACACTGACTCTCACTGGGGTACGGGTCCCACACACACACACACACTGACTCTCACTGGGGTACGGGTCCCACACACACACACTGACTCTCACTGGGGTACGGGTCCCACACACACACTGACTCTCACTGGGGTACGGGTCCCACACACACACACACACACACTGACTCCCTGTCTCTCTGTCCACAGATTTTAAATCCGTTCTATGCGTTCCAAGCGTTCAGTGTGATTCTGTGGTTTGTGGAAGCCTATTACCCTTACGCAGTGGCTATCATCGTGATGAGTATTTGTTCCATTGCCTTGTCGTTATACACAGCTCGCAAGGTATGTGGTGTGATGGGCCTCGTACAGGGACGGGACGGGGTGGGGGTCTGTGATTACCCCACCCATGATGTGGGTATGCCGGCGTTGGACTGGCGTAAACACAGTAAAAAGTCTGACAACACCAGGTTTTAGTCCAACCTATTTATTTGATAATAGACTCACAAGCTTTCAGGGGGATTCCCTCTTCGTCAGGTGAACGGAGAGTTCTGGCCTCAGACAGAGCATATAAAGCACAGACAGTTTACAGATGCTTTATATGCTCTGTCTGAGGCCAGAACTCTCCGTTCACCTGACGAAGAGGGAATCCCCCCGAAAGCTTGTGAGTCTATTATCAAATAAATAGGTTGGACTAAAACCTGGTGTTGTCAGACTTTTTACTGTGATTACCCCACCCACACAGGGATGGTTCCAGTGTCCCTGATCCCCCCCCACCAACCCCCAGACACGGTGACGGGACGGGGGGGTCTGTGATTACCCCACCCACACAGGAACGGTTCCAGTGTCCCTGATCTCCCCCCCCCCACCAACCCCCAAACACGGTGACGGGACGGCGGGGGGTCTGTGATCCCCCCACACGGTGATGGGACGGGAGGGGGGATCTGTGATCCCCCCACATGGTGACGGGACGGGGGGGGGGTCTGTGATCCCCCCACATGGTGACGGGACGGGAGGGGGGATCTGTGATCCCCCCACATGGTGACGGGACGGGACGGGGGGTCTGTGATCCCCCCACACGGTGACGGGACGGGAGGGGGGTTCTGTGATCCCCCCACACGGTGACGGGACGGGAGGGGGGGTCTGTGATCCCCCCACACGGTGACGGGACGGGGGGGGGGTCTGTGATCCCCCCACACGGTGACGGGACGGGGGGGGGGTCTGTGATCCCCCCACACGGTGACAGGACGGGGGGGGGTCTGTGATCCCCCCACACGGTGACAGGACGGGGGGGGGTCTGTGATCCCCCCACACGGTGACGGGACGGGGGGGGGGTCTGTGATCCCCCCACACGGTGACGGGACGGGGGGGGGTCTGTGATCACCCCACACGGGGACGGGACGGGGGGGGGTCTGTGATCCCCCCACACGGTGACGGGACGGGGGGGGGTCTGTGATCACCCCACACGGGGACGGGACGGGGGGGGGTCTGTGATCCCCCCACACGGTGACGGGGGGGGGGGGCGTCTGTGATCCCCCCACACGGTGACGGGACGGGGGGAGGGTCTGTGATCCCCCCACACAGTGACGGGACGGGGGGGGGGTCTGTGATCCCCCCACATGGTGACGGGACGGGGGGGGCGGTCTGTGATCCCCCCACACGGTGACGGGACCGGGGGGGGGTCTGTGATCCCCCCACATGGCGATGGGACGGGGGGGGGTCTGTGATCCCCCCACACGGGGACGGGACGGGGGGGGGGTCTGTGATCACCCCACACGGGGACGGGACGGGGGGGGGTCTGTGATCCCCCCACACGGGGACGGGACAGGGGGGGGTCTGTGATCCCCCCACACGGTGACGGGACCGGGGGGGGGGGTCTGTGATCCCCCCACACGGTGACGGGACGGGGGGAGGGTCTGTGATCCCCCCACACGGTGACGGGACGGTGTGAGCGGGACCCCGAGGCCAGGGTTGGGATTGGGAATGGGACCTGCTGATTCCCGGGATCTGATGGGAATTTTGGTCTCTGTTTCAGCAATACGCCATGTTACACGAGATGGTCCAGTCTCACAGCTCCATCCGGGTTACAGTGCTTCGCAAGGGAAGTGGTGAGTGTGGGAAAACTCCGGAGAGTGCAGGGACTGGGCCCCTGCACAGCAAGATCCCAGCTTCCATCCAGGCAGCCTGGGGGTGGGAGGGACAGGAACTCACACCGAGAGGGCCGGATGGGGTGGGGGATAAAGCAATGCAGCCATACAAACAGATGCTCCATAGAAAGCATTCTTTCTGGTTGTATCACAGCTTGGTCTGGGCTCCTGCTCTGCCCAAGATGTGCAGGTTAGGGTGGATTGGCCATGATAAATTGTCCCTTAGTGTCCAAAGATGTGCAGGTTAGGGTGGATTGGCCATGCTAAATTGTCCCTTAGTGTCCAAAGATGTGTAGGTTAGGGTGGATTGGCCATGCTAAATTGTCCCTTAGTGTCCAAAGATGTGCAGGTTAGGTAGATGAGCCGTGGGGATTAACAGGTTAAATGAGGGTGACAGGAAAAAGGAGCTGGGTAGGATCCTGGCTAGTCCAGACTCGGTGGGCCGAATGGCCTCCAGTTGCAGTGTCGGGATCGTGTAAGGAGACCAAAACTACAGACAACACTCGGGGCATGGACTCAGGAAGACCCCGTACAGCTGCAGCGAGATGTACTGCCTCCCGCACCCGCAATACCCTTGGAAGCCCATACCCCCATTTCCCGTCGCTGTTCTGTGTGGGATCTTGCTGTGCGTGAAACTCTGCGGCCTATCCTGGCATTGGCGACTGAGGCTTCGCGTACCCCCCCCCTTCCCCTCTGACCCTCCCCCCGCCCCACACTTTTGGTCCATGCTACAGGAGATGGAGATGTGGGGAGTGGGGGAGGATGATGGAAACTCCACCAAGCCGGTGCGGTGTGTAACCCGAGGTTTGTTTGCTTCCCGCAGCCTCACAGATTGTCAGCTCGTCGGAGTTAGTTCCGGGAGATGTGATTGTTATTCCCCAGCAGGAGATGATCTTACCCTGTGACGTTGTCCTGATGAACGGGGCTGTCGTGGTCAATGAGAGCATGTTAACAGGTCAGTGCCGTGAGTCCGTCTCCCACCCCCCCCTACCCCGTCCATCAGACCTCTCCCTCAGCCTTTACTAACCCCCCCCGACTTTCTCAGGGTAGGCCAGACCGGGTAAGGATGGCAGGTTCAAGACCGGAAGGTGCCGGAGCAGAATGAGGCCACTCGGCCCATCGAGTCTGCCCCGCCATCCAATCATGGCTGATATTTTTCTCACCCCCCCATTCTCCTGCCTTTTCCCCATGACCCTGATCCCCTTATTAATCAAGAACCTATCGATCTCCGTCTTAAAGACGCTCAATGACCCGGCCTCCTCTGTGGCAAAGAGTTCCACAGGTTCCCCACCCCCTGGCTGAAGAAATTCCTCAGTTCATAAATTCATGAGATATAGGATGAGGCCATTCAGCCCATCGGGTCCGCTCTGCCATTCGATCATGGCTGATACGCTCCTCATCCCCATTTCCCTGCCTTCTCCTCATAACCCTTAAACCCCCATTTCCAATTAAAAATCTGTCTAACTCCTCCTTAAATGTACTCACTGTCCCAGCACCCACTGCACTTTGGGGGTAGTGAATCCACAGATTCACAGCCCTTTGGGAGAAGGAGTTTCTCCTCCAACTCAGTTTTAAATTTGCTGCCCCTTCTCCTCAGACTGTGACCTCTCGTCCTAGAATGTCCCACAAGAGGAAGAACCTTTTATCATCTTGTAGACCTCAATTTGATCTCCCCTTATTCTTCTCAATTCCAGAGAGTATCGGCCTAAACTGTTCAATCTCTCTTCATACGACACACTCCTCATCTCTGGAATCAATCTGGTGAACCTCCTCTGAACTGCCTCCAATGTCACTACATCTTTCCTCAAACCAAAACTGTACAATACTCCAGGGGCGGCCTCACTAATTCCTCATACTCAGCACCATCTCGGTTTGAAAGGGTTTTCCCCTCACTCCGAGGTTGTGCTTTCGAATCCCAGTCTCTCTGACACATGGAGACATCTTCCCCACGTCCACTCTATCCAGGGCCTTGCAGCATCCTGGAAGTTTCAATAAGACTCCCCCCCCCCGGCTCATCCTTCTAAACACCATTGAATATAGACCCAGAGTCCTCAACCGTTCCTCACACAGAGAAAATTCCAGCACAGGAACAGGCCCTTCGGCCCCTCCAAGCCTGCACTGACCCATGCTGCCCCCCGATGAACTAAACCCCCTACCCTTCCGGGGACCATATCCCTCTATTCCCATCCTATTCATGGAATAGTCCAGACACCCCTTAAAACTCACTACCGTATCCGCTTCCACTCCCTCCCCCCAGCAGCGAGTTCCAGGCACCCACCACCCTCTGTGTAAAAACCTGCCTCGTACATCTCCTTTAAACCTTGCCCCTCGCACCTTAAACCTGTGCCCCCCCCCCCCTCAGTAATTGACTCTTCCACCCTGGGGAGAAAGCTTCTGACTATCCACTCTGTCCATGCCTCTCACACATCAAGCTTTTCGTCCCCCAAAGGCAATGAACTCAATGGGTTTTTTTACAACAATCAATGATAGTGGCACACAGTGGGTTCGCACTGCTGCCTCACAGTGCCAGGGACCTGGGTTCAATTCCCAGCTTGGGTCACTGTCTGTGTGTCACGTTCTCCCCATGTCTGCATGGGATTCCTCCGGCTGATCCAGTTTCCTCTCTCAGTCCAAAGATGTGCAGGTTAGGGTGGATTGGCCATGCTAAATTGCTTCTTAGTGTCCAAAGATGTGTAGGTTAGGGGGATTGGCCATGCTAAATTGCTTCTTAGTGTCCAAAGATGTGTAGGTTAGGGTGGATTGGCCATGCTAAATTGTCCCTTAGTGTCCAAAGATGTGTAGGTTAGGGGGATTGGCCATGCTAAATTGTCCCTTAGTGTCCAAAGATGTGCAGGTTAGGTGGATTGGCCATGCTAAATTGTCCCTTAGTGTCCAAAGATGTGCAGGTTAGGGGGATTGGCCATGCTAAATTGTCCCTTAGTGTCCAAAGATGTGCAGGTTAGGGGGATTGGCCATGCTAAATTGTCCCTTAGTGTCCAAAGATGTGTAGGTTAGGGGGATTGGCCATGCTAAATTGCCCCTTAGTGTCAGGGGAATTAGCTAGGGTGAATAGGTGGGGTTATGGGAATGGGATTGCAGTTGGTACAGGCTGGATGGGACAAATGGCCTCCTTCTGCTCTGTAGAGATTATACGATGGTTTCACAAGACTGGATGTTCATCCCTGGTTTATTTCAGTTGTTCCCTGTTGCCGGGCTCTCTGTCCGGTGAATTAATGGAGATTTTCCCATGCCCCCTTGGCTGGGGAATGTGCTGTTCTGTCTGTTATCTAGGAGAGAGTGCGCCGGTGACCAAGACTCCACTGCCTGACATCTGTGAGGCTGGGAACTACAACGACCCGATCTTCAGGCTGGAGGATTACAAGAGACACGTCCTCTTCTGTGGAACACTCATCATTCAAGTTCGCCCCTACGAGAATTACGTAAAGGCAGTCGTAATCCGCACAGGTAAGGACTCACTCCCCATCGGGGACAGGCAGGAACACCCCAGATAGCCCAGGGCACCCAGCCACACTCAAATAGGTGGCACAGTGGGTTAGCGCTGCTGCCTCACAGCGCCAGGGACCCGGGTTTGATTCCCGGCCTCGGGTCACTGTCTGTGTGGAGTTTGCACATTCTCCCCGTGTCTGCGTGGGTTTCCTCCGGGTGCTCCGGTTTCCTCCCACACTCCAAAGATGTGCTGGTTAAGATGGATTGGCCGTGTTAAATTCTCCCTCAGTGTAACCTGAACAGGTTTCAGAGCGTGGCAACTAGGGAATTTTCACAGTAACTTCATTGCAGTGTTAATGTGAGGCCACTTGTGACACTGAGAAATAAACTGG
>NW_027650321.1:0-15000 GCF_965287045.1 Carcharhinus amblyrhynchos | reverse complement strand
TAGCGCTGCTGTCTCAGCGCCAGGGACCCGGGTTCAATCCCAGCGGCACGGTGACACAGTGGGTTAGCGCTGCTGTCTCACAGGGACCCGGGTTCAATCCCAGCGGCACGGTGACACAGTGGGTTAGCGCTGCTGTCTCACAGCGCCAGGGACCCGGGTTCAATCCCAGCGGCACGGTGACACAGTGGGTTAGCGCTGCTGCCTCACAGGGACCCGGGTTCAATCCCAGCGGCACGGTGACACAGTGGGTTAGCGCTGCTGCCTCACTGCGCCAGGGACCCGGGTTCAATCCCAGCGGCACGGTGACACAGTGGGTTAGCGCTGCTGCCTCACAGGGACCCGGGTTCAATCCCAGCGGCACGGTGACACAGTGGGTTAGCGCTGCTGTCTCACAGAGCCAGGGACCCGGGTTCAATCCCAGCGGCACGGTGACACAGTGGGTTAGCGCTGCTGTCTCACAGGGACCCGGGTTCAATCCCAGCGGCACGGTGACACAGTGGGTTAGTGCTGCTGTCTCACAGCCCCAGGGACCCGGGTTCAATCCCAGCGGCACGGTGACACAGTGGGTTAGTGCTGCTGTCTCACAGCCCCAGGGACCCGGGTTCAATCCCAGCGGCACGGTGACACAGTGGGTTAGTGCTGCTGTCTCACAGCCCCAGGGACCCGGGTTCAATCCCAGCGGCACGGTGACACAGTGGGTTAGCGCTGCTGCCTCACAGGGACCCGGGTTCAATCCCAGCGGCACGGTGACACAGTGGGTTAGCACTGCTGTCTCACAGGGACCCGGGTTCAATCCCAGTGGCACGGTGACACAGTGGGTTAGCGCTGCTGCCTCACAGCGCCAGGGACCCGGGTTCAATCCCAGCGGCACGGTGACACAGTGGGTTAGCGCTGCTGTCTCACAGGGACCCGGGTTCAATCCCAGTGGCACAGTGACACAGTGGGTTAGTGCCGCTGTCTCACAGCGCCAGGGACCCAGGTTCGATTCCCGGCTTGGTTCACTGTCCGTGTTGAGTCTGCACATTCTCCCCGTGTCTGCATGGGTTTATTCCGGGTGCTCCAGTTTCCTCCCACAGTCTGAAAGATGTGCAGTTTTGGGTGCTAAATTCTCCCTCGGTGTTACCCGAACAGGCGCTGGAGAGTGGCGACTGGGAGATTTTCACAGTAATTTCATTGCAGTGTTAATGTAAGCCTACTTCTGACATTAATAAATAAACTGTAAAGGGGGGGGTGGTGTCGCGGGACACAGACTTTACTCAGGGCTCAGTTAGAGAGATCATTCACTGAGAATCGGGCTGAAATTGAGTCACGTTGTTTCATCCGGAAAAACACTAGAATACCAAATTTCAAAGACTTACAATTTATATAACAATGCAGCACTCCCTCAGCACTGACCCTCTGACAGGGCAGCACTCCCTCAGCACTGACCCTCTGACAGTGCAGCACTCCCTCAGCACTGACCCTCTGACAGTGCGGCGCTCCCTCAGCACTGACCCTCTGACAGTGCAGCACTCCCTCAGCACTGACCCTCTGACAGTGCGGCGCTCCCTCAGCACTGACCCTCTGACAGTGCGGCACTCCCTCAGCACTGACCCTCTGACAGTGCGGCGCTCCCTCAGCACTGACCCTCTGACAGTGCGGCGCTCCCTCGGCACCAACCCTCTGACAGTGCGGCGCTCCCTCAGCACTGACCCTCTGACAGTGCAGCACTCCCTCAGCACTGACCCTCTGACAGTGCGGCGCTCCCTCAGCACTGACCCTCTGACAGTGCAGCACTCCCTCAGCACTGACCCTCTGACAGTGCAGCGCTCCCTCAGCACTGACCCTCTGACAGTGCGGCGCTCCCTCAGCACTGACCCTCTGACAGTGCGGCGCTCCCTCAGCACTGACCCTCTGACAGTGCGGCGCTCCCTCAGCACTGACCCTCTGACAGTGCGGCGCTCCCTCAGCACTGACCCTCTGACAGTGCGGCACTCCCTCAGCACTGACCCTCTGACAGTGCGGCGCTCCCTCAGCACTGACCCTCTGACAGTGCGGCACTCCCTCAGCACTGACCCTCTGACAGTGCGGCGCTCCCTCAGCACTGACCCTCTGACAGTGCAGCACTCCCCTCAGCACTGACCCTCTGACAGTGCGGTGCTCCCTCAGCACTGACCCTCTGACAGTGCGGCACTCCCTCAGCACTGACCCTCCGACAGTGCGGCGCTCCCTCGGCACTGACCCTCTGACAGTGTGGCACTCCCTCAGCACTGACCCTCTGACAGTGTGGCGCTCCCTCGGCACTGACCCTCTGACAGTGCGGCACTCCCTCAGCACTGACCCTCTGACAGTGCGGCACTCCCTCGGCACTGACCCTCTGACAGTGCGGCACTCCCTCAGCACTGACCCTCTGACAGTGCGGCACTCCCTCGGCACTGACCCTCTGACAGTGCGGCACTCCCTCAGCACTGACCCTCTGACAGTGCGGCACTCCCTCGGCACTGACCCTCTGACAGTGCGGCACTCCCTCAGCACTGACCCTCTGACAGTGCGGCACTCCCTCGGCACTGACCCTCTGACAGTGCGGCACTCCCTCAGCACTGACCCTCTGACAGTGCGGCACTCCCTCGGCACTGACCCTCTGACAGTGCGGCACTCCCTCGGCACTGACCCTCCGACAGGGCGGCACTCCCTCAGCACTGACCCTCTGACAGTGCGGCACTCCCTCGGCACTGACCCTCTGACAGTGCGGCACTCCCTCAGCACTGACCCTCTGACAGTGCGGCGCTCCCTCGGCACTGACCCTCTGACAGTGCGGCACTCCCTCGGCACTGACCCTCTGACAGTGCGGCACTCCCTCAGCACTGACCCTCTGACAGTGCGGCACTCCTCAGCACTGACCCTCTGACAGTGCGGCACTCCCTCAGCACTGACCCTCTGACAGTGCGGCACTCCCTCGGCACTGACCCTCTGACAGTGTGGCACTCCCTCAGCACTGACCCTCTGACAGTGCGGCACTCCCTCAGCACTGACCCTCTGACAGTGCGGCGCTCCCTCGGCACTGACCCTCTGACAGTGCGGCGCTCCCTCAGCACTGACCCTCTGACAGTGCGGCACTCCCTCAGCACTGACCCTCTGACAGTGCGGCACTCCCTCAGCACTGACCCTCTGACAGTGCGGCGCTCCCTCAGCACTGACCCTCTGACAGTGCGGCACTCCCTCAGCACTGACCCTCTGACAGTGCGGCACTCCCTCGGCACTGACCCTCTGACAGTGCGGCACTCCCTCAGCACTGACCCTCTGACAGTGCGGCACTCCCTCAGCACTGACCCTCTGACAGTGCGGCACTCCCTCAGCACTGACCCTCTGACAGTGCGGCACTCCCTCAGCACTGACCCTCTGACAGTGCGGCTCTGGGTGTTTGGGGGGTGGGACAGGGTCTCTGTGTGAGGTTAGTGAGGGGGAGCAGGGGGAGGTGTCCCTGTCTGTGTGAGTGTCTCGAGCTCTCTCTGCCTTCCTCAGGAGCCCATCCCGGAAATCCTCCTCAAGGCGTTTGATGTGATCACCATCGTGGTCCCTCCGGCTCTGCCGGCTGCGGTGACGGTGGGTGTGGTGTACGCCCAGCGCCGGTTAAAGAGGCGAGGGATCTACTGCATCAGCCCACATCGTATCAACCTGTGTGGACAGCTGGACCTGGTCTGTTTCGACAAGGTGGGTGAGGGTGCTTCCTGTAACGTGGGGCTCACCACCACCCTCCACCCCCCCTCCCGTCCGGGCCCCTCCCTCCCCCGGTCCGGGCCCCTCCCCCATCCCTCCCCCCGTCCGGGCCCCCCCCCCTCCCCGGTCCGGGCCCCCTCCCTCCCCCCGTCCGGGCCCCCCCCCCCCCGGTCCGGGCCCCCTCCCTCCCCCGTCCGGGCCCCTCACCCCCCTCCCCCAATGCACTGCGTCACTCTGTCCCCCTTCCCTTCTCCCTATCAGCACGGTGGGAGTTATTTATTGCCCATCCCTAGTTCCCCCTTCTCAAGGGGATGGGTAATAAATACAGCTCACCCCCCACCTTCTCAAGGGGCAACTAGGGATGGGTAATAAATACAGCTCACCCCCACCTTCTCAAGGGGCAACTAGGGATGGGTAATAAATACAGCTCACCCCCACCTTCTCAAGGGGCAACTAGGGATGGGTAATAAATACAGCTCACCCCCACCTTCTCAAGGGGCAACTAGGGATGGGTAATAAATACAGCTCACCCCCACCTTCTCAAGGGGCAACTAGGGATGGGTAATAAATACAGCTCACCCCCACCTTCTCAAGGGGTAACTAGGGATGGGTAATAAATACAGCTCACCCCCCACCTTCTCAAGGGGCAACTAGGGATGGGTAATAAATACAGCTCACCCCCACCTTCTCAAGGGGCAACTAGGGATGGGTAATAAATACAGCTCACCCCCACCTTCTCAAGGGGCAACTAGGGATGGGTAATAAATACAGCTCACCCCCACCTTCTCAAGGGGCAACTAGGGATGGGTAATAAATGCAGCTCACCCCCACCTTCTCAAGGGGTAACTAGGGATGGGTAATAAATACAGCTCACCCCCACCTTCTCAAGGGGGCAACTAGGGATGGGTAATAAATGCAGCTCACCCCCACCTTCTCAAGGGGCAACTAGGGATGGGTAATAAATACAGCTCACCCCCACCTTCTCAAGGGGCAACTAGGGATGGGCAATAAATACAGCTCACCCCCACCTTCTCAAAGGGCAACTAGGGATGGGTAATAAATACAGCTCACCCCCACCTTCTCAAGGGGCAACTAGGGATGGGTAATAAATGCAGCTCAACCCCACCTTCTCAAGGGGCAACTAGGGATGGGCAATAAATACAGCTCAACCCCACCTTCTCAAGGGGCAACTAGGGATGGGTAATAAATACTGGCCCAGCCAGCGAGGCCCAGGTCCCAGAAATGAATGGTTTTGGTTTCAGTCTGGAGACGTTGGCAATAAGGATTGAGGATGATGGACCGGACGCTGGGGTGTGAGACACTCCGATCGGTTTTCACAGTCGTAGGGCCATGGGGTGGGGGAGTTGTTGGGGGTCGTGGGTGGCAATGGGAGAGCATTGGGTGTCGTGGTGGGCGGGGGGGGTGTGAGGGGTTGCGGGGGGGGTTGTGAGGGATTGCAGGGGGTTGGGGAGTTACGGGGTGTGGTGTGAGGTGTTGCGGGGGTGTGAGGGATTGTGGGAGGGGGGTGAGGGATTGTGGGAGGGGGTGAGGGATTGTGGGAGGGGGGTGAGGGGTTGTGGGAGGGGGGTGAGGGGTTGTGGGAGGGGGGTGAGGGGTCGTGGGAGGGGGGGTGAGGGGTCGTGGGAGGGGGGTGAGGGGTCGTGGGAGGGGGGGTGAGGGGTCGTGGGAGGGGGGTGAGGGGTCGTGGGAGGGGGGTGAGGGGTCGTGGGAGGGGGGGTGAGGGGTCGTGGGAGGGGGGTGAGGGGTCGTGGGAGGGGGGTGAGGGGTCGTGGGCGGGGGGTGAGGGGTCGTGGGAGGGGGGTGAGGGGTTGTGAGGGATTGTGGGAGTGGGGTGAGGTGTTGAGGGGGGGTGAGGGTTTGTGGGGGAGGGTGAGGGTTTGCGGGGGGGGGTGAGGGTTCGTGGGGGGGGTGAGGTGTTGGGGGGGGGTGAGGGTTTGTGGGTATTGCGGGGGGGGGGTTATGTGCACCGTGGTTACAATGGCGGTCTGTGTTGATGTGATCTTTCCGTTCCCTTTGTCCCGATGCGATGTAGACGGGAACTCTGACGGAGAACGGGATGGATTTATTCACCGTGGTCCGGGGCAAAAAACAAAAAGTGAGTAAAGTCCCCGTGAGACCCCACTTTGGACAGGGTCCCCCCTCCCCCCTCCCCCTTTGGACAGGGTCCGCACTCCCCCCTCCCCCTTTGGACAGGGTCCGCACTCCCCCCTCCCCTTTGGACAGGGTCCGCACTCCCCCCTCCCCCTTTGGACAGGGTCCGCACTCCTCCCCCTCCCCCTTTGGACAGGGTCCGCACCTCCCCCCTCCCCCCTCCCCCTTTGGACAGGGTCCGCACTCCCCCCTCCCCCCTCCCCCTTTGGACAGGGTCCGCACTCCCCCCTCCCCCCTCCCCCTTTGGACAGGGTCCGCACTCCCCCCTCCCCCTTTGGACAGGGTCCGCACTCCCCCCTCCCCCCTTTGGACAGGGTCCGCACTCCCCCCTCCCCCTTTGGACAGGGTCCGCACTCCCCCCTCCCCCTTTGGACAGGGTCCGCACTCCCCCCTCCCGCCTCCCCCCTTTGGACAGGGTCCGCACTCCCCCCTCCCGCCTCCCCCCTTTGGACAGGGTCCGCACTCCCCCCTCCCCCCTTTGGACGGGGTCCGCACTCCGCACTCCCCCCTCCCCCCTTTGGACGGGGTCCACGCTCCCCCCTCCCCCTTTGGACAGGGTCCGCACTCCCCCCTCCCCCTTTGGACAGGGTCCGCACTCCCCCCTCCCCCCTCCCCCTTTGGACAGGGTCCGCACTCCCCCCTCCCCCTTTGGACAGGGTCCGCACTCCCCCCTCCCCCCTTTGGACAGGGTCCGCACTCCCCCCTCCCCCCTTTGGACAGGGTCCGCACTCCCCCCTCCCCCCTTTGGACAGGGTCCCCCCTCCCCCCTCCCCCCTTTGGACAGGGTCCGCACTCCCCCTCCCCGGACGGGGTCCGCGCTCCCCCCCCCCGGACGGGGTCTGCGCTCCCCCCCCCCCCCCCCCCCCCCGGACGGGGTCCGCGCTCCCCCCCCCGGACGGGGTCCGAGCCCCCTATACCCAGTGTGAATTGTGATCTTTTCCCAATCCCAGCTTTATCTACAGTAACGATGACCTCAAGATGCAAGTCTTCAACGGGGATGAGGTGTTGGCTGCCATGGCGACCTGCCACTCCCTCACCCTCGCCTCGTCCGAGACCACCCTCCGGGGGGACCCGCTGGATCTGACCATATTCCGAGCCACCAACTGGGTATGTACCCCTCACCCGCTGACCATGGTGCCCCCCCCCCCGGGGCTGGTGGGCATGGTGGAACCACACTGGGCACCCGGGCAGATTCACGGGAGGGTGGATGGGGGTCGGGGTGTGGGGGGGGGGTTGCGGCAGGGACGTGTGCCTGGCGGGAATGGCCTGTGGGAGAGAGAACAAGAGAGAGTGAACCAACACTGTGGACCGAATGGCCTCCTCCTGTGCCGGAACCTTTCCCTTGTTAACAAAACCCCTCAGTCACGTAGCCGCTTAGGATGGTGTGTGTGTGCGAGGGGGATACTGAGTGTGAGTGTGCGAGGGGGGATATTGGGCGTGAGTGTGCGAGGGGGATACTGGGCATGAGTGTGCGAGGGGGATACTGGGCATGAGTGTGCGAGGGGGGATATTGGACGTGAGTGTGCGAGGGGGATACTGGGCATGAGTGTGCGAGGGGGGATATTGGACGTGAGTGTGCGAGGGGGATACTGGGCATGAGTGTGCGAGGGGGATACTGGGCATGAGTGTGCGAGGGGGGATATTGGACGTGAGTGTGCGAGGGGGATACTGGGCATGAGTGTGCGAGGGGGATACTGGGCATGAGTGTGCAAGGGGGGATATTGGGCGTGAGTGTGCAAGGGGGGATATTGGGCGTGAGTGTGCGAGGGGGATACTGAGTGCGAGTGTGCGAGGGGGGATATTGGGCGTGAGTGTGCGAGGGGGATACTGAGTGCGAGTGTGCGAGGGGGGATATTGGGCGTGAGTGTGCGAGGGGGATACTGAGTGCGAGTGTGCGAGGGGGGATATTGGGCGTGAGTGTGCGAGGGGGGATATTGGGCGTGAGTGTGCGAGGGGGGATACTGAGTGCGAGTGTGCGAGGGGGAATATTGGGCGTGTGTGCGAGGGGGATACTGGGCATGAGTGTGCGAGGGGGGATATTGGGCGTGAGTGTGCGAGGGGGGATATTGGGCATGAGTGTGCGAGGGGGATACTGAGTGCGAGTGTGCGAGGGGGGATATTGGGCGTGAGTGTGCGAGGGGGATACTGGGCATGAGTGTGCGAGGGGGATATTGGGCGTGAGTGTGCAAGGGGATACTGGGCATGAGTGTGTGAGGGGGGTATATTGGGCGTGAGTGTGCGAGGGGGTATATTGGGCGTGAGTGTGCGAGGGGGATATTGGGCGTGAGTGTGCGAGGGGGGATATTGGGCGTGAGTGTGCCGGGGGGGGATATTGGGCGTGAGTGTGCGAGGGGGGATATTGGGCGTGAGTGTGCGAGGGGGATACTGAGTGCGAGTGTGCGAGGGGGGATATTGGGCGTGTGTGTGCGAGGGGGGATATTGGGCGTGAGTGTGCGAGGGGGATACTGAGTGTGAGTGTGCGAGGGGGGATATTGGGCGTGTGTGTGCGAGGGGGGATATTGGGCGTGAGTGTGCAAGGGGGATATTGGGCGTGAGTGTGCGAGGGGGATATTGGGCGTGAGTGTGCGAGGGGGGATATTGGGCGTGAGTGTGCGAGGGGGGATATTGGGCGTGAGTGTGCGAGGGGGGATATTGGGCGTGAGTGTGCGAGGGGGATATTGGGCGTGAGTGTGCAAGGGGGATATTGGGCGTGAGTGTGCGAGGGGGGATATTGGGCATGAGTGTGCGAGGGGGATATTGGGCGTGAGTGTGCGAGGGGGGATATTGGGCGTGAGTATGCAAGGGGGATATTGGGCGTGAGTGTGCGAGGGGGATATTGGGCGTGAGTGTGCGAGGGGGGATATTGGGCGTGAGTGTGTGAGGGGGGATATTGGGCGTGAGTGTGCGAGGGGGGATATTGGGCGTGAGTGTGCGAGGGGGGATATTGGGCGTGAGTGTGCGAGGGGGGATATTGGGCGTGAGTGTGCGAGGGGGATATTGGGCGTGAGTGTGCGAGGGGGGATATTGGGCGTGAGTGTGCGAGGGGGATATTGGGCGTGAGTGTGCGAGGGGGGATATTGGGCGTGAGTGTGCGAGGGGGATATTGGGCGTGAGTGTGCGAGGGGGATATTGGGCGTGAGTGTGCGAGGGGGATATTGGGCGTGAGTGTGCGAGGGGGATATTGGGCGTGAGTGTGCGAGGGGGATATTGGGCGTGAGTGTGCGAGGGGGGATATTGGGCGTGAGTGTGCGAGGGGGGATATTGGGCGTGAGTGTGCGAGGGGGATATTGGGCGTGAGTGTGCGAGGGGGGATATTGGGCGTGAGTGTGCGAGGGGGGATATTGGGCGTGAGTGTGCGAGGGGGGATATTGGGCGTGAGTGTGCGAGGGGGATATTGGGCGTGAGTGTGCGAGGGGGGATATTGGGCGTGAGTGTGCGAGGGGGGATATTGGGCGTGAGTGTGCGAGGGGGGATATTGGGCGTGAGTGTGCGAGGGGGGATATTGGGCGTGAGTGTGCGAGGGGGGATATTGGGCGTGAGTGTGTGAGGGGGATACTGAGTGCGAGTGTGCAAGGGGGGATATTGGGCATGAGTGTGCGAGGGGGATACTGAGTGCGAGTGTGCGAGGGGGGATATTGGGCGTGAGTGTGCGAGGGGGATACTGAGTGCGAGTGTGCGAGGGGGGATATTGGGCGTGACACAGTGGGTTAGCGCTGCTGTCTCACAGGGACCCCGGGTTCAATCCCAGTGGCACGGTGACACAGTGGGTTAGCGCTGCTGTCTCACAGGGACCCGGGTTCAATCCCAGCGGCACGGTGACACAGTGGGTTAGTGCTGCTGCCTCACAGCGCCAGGGACCCGGGTTCAATCCCAGCGGCACGGTGACACAGTGGGTTAGCGCTGCTGCCTCACAGGGACCCGGGTTCAATCCCAGCGGCACGGTGACACAGTGGGTTAGCGCTGCTGTCTCACAGGGACCCGGGTTCAATCCCAGCGGCACGGTGACACAGTGGGTTAGCGCTGCTGTCTCACAGGGACCCGGGTTCAATCCCAGCGGCACGGTGACACAGTGGGTTAGCGCTGCTGCCTCACAGGGACCCGGGTTCAATCCCAGTGGCACGGTGACACAGTGGGTTAGTGCTGCTGCCTCACAGCGCCAGGGACCCGGGTTCAATCCCAGCGGCACGGTGACACAGTGGGTTAGCGCTGCTGCCTCACAGCGCCAGGGACCCGGGTTCAATCCCAGCGGCACGGTGACACAGTGGGTTAGCGCTGCTGCCTCACAGGGACCCGGGTTCAATCCCAGCGGCACGGTGACACAGTGGGTTAGTGCTGCTGTCTCACAGGGACCCGGGTTCAATCCCAGCGGCACGGTGACACAGTGGGTTAGCGCTGCTGCCTCACAGTGCCAGGGTCCCGGGTTCAATCCTAGCGGCACGGTGACACAGTGGGTTAGCGCTGCTGCCTCACAGGGACCCGGGTTCAATCCCAGCGGCACGGTGACACAGTGGGTTAGTGCTGCTGTCTCACAGGGACCCGGGTTCAATCCCAGCGGCACGGTGACACAGTGGGTTAGCGCTGCTGCCTCACAGGGACCCGGGTTCAATCCCAGTGGCACAGTGACACAGTGGGTTAGCGCTGCTGCCTCACAGGGACCCGGGTTCAATCCCAGCGGCACGGTGACACAGTGGGTTAGCGCTGCTGCCTCACAGGGACCCGGGTTCAATCCCAGCGGCACGGTGACACAGTGGGTTAGCGCTGCTGCCTCACAGGGACCCGGGTTCAATCCCAGCGGCACGGTGACACAGTGGGTTAGCGCTGCTGTCTCACAGGGACCCGGGTTCAATCCCAGCGGCACGGTGACACAGTGGGGTTAGCACTGCTGTCTCACAGGGACCCGGGTTCAATCCCAGCGGCACGGTGACACAGTGGGTTAGCGCTGCTGTCTCACAGTGCCAGGGACCCGGGTTCGACTCCCGGCTCGGGTCACTGTCTGTATGGAGTCTGCACATTCTCCCCGTGTCTGTGTGGGTTTCCTCCGGGTGTTCCGGTTTCCTCCCACAGTCTGAAAGACGTGCTGGTTAGGGTGCATTGGCCGTGCTAAATTCTCCCTCAGTGTAACCCGAACAGGCGCTGGAGTGTGGGGACTAGGGGATTTTCACAGTAACTTCATTGCGGTGTTAACTTACGTGTGGCACTGATAGGTGTGTGTTCCTTTTCCTGCAGGTTCTGGAGGAGATGGTCTCTCAGGCCAAGAGACTCACACGGACAAATCCATTAATTATTGTCAAACCCACCCAGAACTCCACAAAACCCAGCAGTAGCAGTGGGATGGTAACTAGCACTCCCTCAGGATCTCCCCTCCCTCCCTCTCTCTCTCCACCCCGCTTCGTTTCCCTCTCCCCTCTCCCACTCACTCCCACTCTCACTCTCACTCTCCCTCTCACTCTCACTCTCACTCTCCCTCTCTCTCTCACTCTCCCTCTCTCACACTCTCCCTCTCTCTCGCTCTCCCTCTCTCACACTCTCTCTCTCTCTCGCTCTCCCTCTCTCACACTCTCCCTCTCTCTCGCGTCTCCCTCTCTCACACTCTCCTCTCTCACACTCTCCCTCTCTCACACTCTCCCTCTCTCACACTCTCCCTCTCTCACACTCTCCCTCTCTCTCACTCTCCCTCTCTCTCTCGCTCTCCTCTCTCTCGCTCTCCCTCTCTCACACTCTCCCTCTCTCACACTCTCCCTCTCTCTTACTCTCCCTCTCTCTCACTCTCCCCTCTCTCACACTCACCCTCTCTCTCACTCTCCCTCTCTCTCACTCTCCCTCTCTCTCACTCTCCCTCTCTCTCACTCTCCTCTCTCTCACTCTCCCTCTCTCTCACTCTCCCTCTCTCACACTCACCCTCTCTCTCACTCTCCCTCTCTCACACTCTCCCTCTCTCTCACTCTCCCTCTCTCCGCTCTCCCTCTCTCTCGCTCTCCTCTCTCTCGCTCTCCCTCTCTCTCGCTCTCCCTCTCTCACACTCACCCTCTCTCACACTCTCCCTCTCTCTCACTCTCCCTCTCTCTCACTCTCCCTCTCTCTCACTCTCCCTCTCTCACACTCTCCCTCTCTCACACTCTCCCTCTCTCACACTCCCCTCTCTCACACTCTCCCCTCTCACACTCACCCTCTCTCTCACTCTCCCTCTCTCTCACTCTCCCTCTCTCACACTCTCCCTCTCTCACACTCACCCTCTCTCTCACTCTCCCTCTCTCACACTCTCCCTCTCTCTCACTCACCCTCTCTCTCACTCTCCCTCTCTCACACTCACCCTCTCTCTCACTCTCCCTCTTTCTACACTGTCCCTCCTCTCACTCACCCTCTCTCTCACTCTCCCTCTCTCTCACTCTCCCTCTCTCTCACTCTCCCTCTCTCACACTCTCCCTCTCTCACACTCACCCTCTCTCTCACTCTCCCTCTCTCTCACTCTCCCTCTCTCACACTCACCCGCTCTCTCGCTCACCCTCTCTCTCGCTCACCCTCTCTCTCACTCTCCCTCTCTCTCACTCTCCCTCTCTCTCACTCACCCTCTCCCCTCTCTCTCTCTCCCTCTCTCTCACTCTCCCTCTCTCTCACTCTCCCTCTCTCACACTCACCCTCTCTCTCTCTCACCCTCTCTCTCGCTCACCCTCTCTCTCGCCTCCCCTCTCTCTCGCTCTCCCTCTCTCACACTCACCCTCTCTCTCACTCTCCCTCTCTCCCACTCTCCCTCTCTCTCACTCTCCCTCTCTCTCACTCTCCCTCTCTCACACTCACCCCTCTCTCTCTCGCTCTCCCTCTCTCTCGCTCTCCCCTCTCACACTCACCCTCTCTCTCACTCTCCCTCTCTCACACTCTCCCTCTCTCTCACTCTCCCTCTCTCTCACTCTCCCTCTCTCTCGCTCTCCCTCTCTCTCGCTCTCCCTCTCTCACACTCTCCCTCTCTCTCACTCTCCCTCTCTCTCCTCTCCCTCTCTCACACTCTCCCTCTCTCACACTCTCCTCTCTCACACTCTCCCTCTCTCACACTCTCCCTCTCTCTCACTCTCCCCTCTCTCACTCTCCCTCTCACACTCTCCCTCTCTCACACTCACCCTCTCTCTCACTCTCCCTCTCTCACACTCTCCCTCTCTCTCACTCACCCTCTCTCCACTCTCCCTCTCTCACACTCACCCTCTCTCTCACTCTCCCTCTCTCACACTCTCCCTCTCTCTCACTCACCCTCTCTCTCACTCTCCCTCTCTCTCACTCTCCCTCTCACACTCTCCCTCTCTCACACTCTCCCTCTCTCACACTCACCCTCTCTCTCACTCTCCCTCTCTCTCACTCTCCCTCTCTCACACTCACCCCTCTCTCACTCTCCCTCTCTCTCACTCTCCCTCTCTCACACTCACCCTCTCTCTCGCTCACCCTCTCCTCGCTCACCCTCTCTCTCACTCTCCCTCTCTCTCACTCTCCCTCTCTCACACTCACCCTCTCTCTCACTCTCCCTCTCTCTCACTCACCCTCTCTCACACTCACCCTCTCTCTCGCTCACCCTCTCTCTCGCTCACCCTCTCTCTCACTCACCCTCTCTCACACTCACCCTCTCTCTCACTCTCCCTCTCCCTCTCTCTCGCTCACCCTCTCTCTCACTCACCCTCTCTCACACTCACCCTCTCTCACACTCACCCTCTCTCTCACTCTCCCTCTCTCTCACTCTCCCTCTCCCTCTCTCTCGCTCACCTCTCTCTCACTCACCCTCTCTCACACTCACCCTCTCTCTCGCTCTCCCTCTCTCTCGCTCTCTCTCTCTCTCGCTCTCCCTCTCTCTCACTCACTCTCTCTCTCACTCTCTCCCTCTCTCTCACTCACCCTCTCTCACGCTCACCCTCTCCCTCGCTCTCCCTCTCCCTCTCCCTCGCTCTCTCTCTCGCTCTCGCTCTCCCTCGCTCTCTCTCTCCCTCTCCCTCGCTCTCCGTCTCGCTCCGCTCTCGCTCTCGCTCTCCCTCGCTCTCTCTCTCTCTCTCCCTCGCTCTCTCTCTCTCTCTCCCTCGCTCTCTCTCTCCCTCTCCCTCGCTCTCGCTCTCGCTCTCGCTCTCCCTCGCTCTCTCTCTCTCTCTCCCTCGCTCTCTCTCTCTCTCTCCTCTCCCTCGCTCTCTCTCTCTCTCTCCCTCGCTCTCGCTCTCGCTCTCCCTCGCTCTCGCTCTCGCTCTCCCTCGCTCTCTCTCTCTCTCTCCCTCTCCCTCGCTCTCTCTCTCTCTCTCTCCCTCGCTCTCTCTCTCTCTCTCCCTCGCTCTCTCTCTCTCTCTCCCTCTCCCTCGCTCTCGCTCTCGCTCTCTCTCTCCCTCTCCCTCGCTCTCACTCTCCTCTCCCTCGCTCTCTCTCTCTCTCTCCCTCGCTCTCACTCTCCCTCTCCCTCGCTTCTCTCTCTCTCTCCCTCTCCCTCGCTCTCGCTCTCGCTCTCGCTCTCTCTCTCCCTCTCCCTCGCTCTCTCTCTCCCTCTCCCTCGCTCTCTCTCTCACTCTCCCTCTCTCTCGCTCTCTCCCGCTCTCGCTCTCCCTCTCCCTCGCTCTCCCTCTCTCACCCTCTCTCACCCTCTCTCTGCCTCTCCCTGTCCCTCTCTCTCTCCCGCCCCCCGGGTGAAATCTGCCTCCTTCCCTGTGTTCCAGGTTTGCCGTTTCCGATCGGGAATCGGAATCCTGCGGCAGTTCCCCTTCTCCTCGGCTCTGCAGAGAATGACGGTGATTGCGAAGAACTTGGATGAGCAAAGCCTGGTGGCTTATTGTAAAGGGGCTCCAGAGACAATCATCAAACTTTGCAGCAAGGACTCAGGTGAGGGAGACGTTTCTCCCATATCCCTGCCCGCTCCGAGCTGTGTCCCGATTCCATCTGATTTGTTACTGTCACACCTACTGGGATACGGTGAAAAGTTTCTTGTGCATTATACAGACAAAGCATACCATTCATAGAGTACAGAAGAGTGGCACAGTGGGTTAGCACCGCTGCCTCACAGCGCCAGGGACCTGGGTCTGATTCCCGGCTTGGGTCACTGTGCGGAGTCTGCACATTCTCCCCATGTCTTCGTGGGTTTCCTCCGGGTGCTCTGGTTTCTTCCCACAGTCCAAAGATGTG
>NW_027650320.1:105000-110000 GCF_965287045.1 Carcharhinus amblyrhynchos | reverse complement strand
GTTTGAGTTGTGTAAAATGAGTTGTTTGGAGATTTACACAGAAAGGTGGATCCAGGCTGTCTCTTTGCTGTGTTTGAATGTTGTCCCAGACACCCAGACTGAGAGACTGTCTGGGTCATGGTGCAGAAACTCCTGAGGCATCATGTTGGAGCTGAGGGTGACAGAGCAAAGAGGGAGACACTGTGAGTCAGAGGGAGGAATGAGGAAATCAGTGCAATCGGCTGGAGAGACAGGGATGGGTTCAGGATGATCATTCAGCCTCGGGACCATTGGCTGGGTCCAAGCTGCTCAAACCCGAATAATATTGTGATTTTAGTGGAAGGCTCTGAGAATAACTTTAGTTTTCTCCCATTTTGTGCCAATTTCATAAACACCCTAACCTGAACCCTATCCCTAACCCTAACCCTAACTCGAACCCTAACCCTAACCCTAACTCTCATCCCAACCCTAACTCTAATGCTAACCCTAACCTACCCTAACTCGAACCCTAACACTAACCCTATCCCTAAACCTAACTCTAACGCGAACCGGAACCCTAACCTTACTCTAATCCTAACTGTAATCCTAACTCTAACCCTAACCCTAACTCTAATCCTAATCCTACTCTGAACCCGAACTCTAACCCTAACTCGAACCCTAACTCTAACCTTAACCCGAACACAAAACCTAATCCAAACACTAACCCTAACTCTAACCTTAACCCTAACACTAACTTTAAACCTAACTCTAACCTTAACCCTAACCCAAAACCTAATCCTAACCCTAACTCTAATCCCAACCCTAACCTTCACTCTAACCCTAACCCAAACCAGAACACTAACCCTAACTCTAATCCTAACCCTAACTCTAATGCTAACACTAACCTAACCTTAAACCTAACCCATTCCCTAACCCTAACGTGAACTCTAACGCTAACCCTAACCCGAAACCCAACCCTAATCCGAACCTTAATGCAAACACTAACCCGAACCCTAACGCTAAACCCTAACCCTATCATTAAACCTAAACCTAACCTTAACCCTAGTCCAAGACACCAACACGATCTCTAACCCTAATCGCTAAACATAACAGTGAAACTAACCCTAACTCTCAACCTAATCCCGAACCCAAACCCTAACCCGAACAACAAAAGCTAACCCTAACCCTAACAGTAACCCTATCCCTAAACCTAACTCTAACCCTAACCCTATCTAATGCTGCCTTTAACCCTAACTGTAATCCTAATCCTAATCCGAACCCTGACACTAACTCGAATCGAAATCCTATCCCTAACTCTAGCCCTAACCCTAACCCTAACTCAAACCCAAATCCAAACCCGAACCCGATCCCGAATTCTAAACTGAATCCTAACCCAAATCCTAATCCTAATACTAACCCTAACCCTAACCCTAAATCTAACCCTAACCCTAACTATAACCCTAACCCTAACTCTAACCCTAACCACAACCCGAACTCTAACCCTAACGCGAACCCGAGCCCTAAACCGAACCCTAACTCTAAACCTAATCTAAAAGCTAAACCAAACTCGAACCCAAACCCTAATCCTAACACGAAGACTAACCCTAACCCGAACCCTAACTCTAATCCTAACCCTAACCCTAAATCTAATGCTAACCCGATCCGTAACTCTAACCCTAACCCTAAACCTAACCAAAACTCTAATGCTAACCCTAACCTAACCCTAACTCTAACCCTAACCCTAATCCAAACTCGAACCCAAACCCTAATCCGAACACGAACACAAACCCTAACCCTAACTCTAATCCTAACCCTAACCCTAATTATAACGCCAACCCCGAAACTTAAACCTAACTCGAACCCGAACCCGACTCATAACTCTAACCCTAACCCAAACCCTAACTCTAATGCAAACCCTAACCTAACCCGAACTCTAACCCTAACCCTATCCCGAACCCTATCCTGATCTCTAACCCTATCTTGAACCCGAGCGCTAAATAGAACGCTAACCCTAACTCAAACCTAACTCTAACCCTAACTGTAATCCTAAACCTAACCCTAAATCTAACCCAAACCCTATCCCTAACTCTAATCCGAACCCTAACCCTAAGTCTAATGCTAACACTAACCCTATCCCTAGCCCTAACCCTACCCCTAACCTTAACCCTTAACCCTAACTGTAATCCTAACTCTAACCCTAACCCTAACTCTAACCCTAACTCTAACCCTAACCCTAACCCTAACTCTAACCCGAACCCTAACCTTAATCCTAACCCAAAATCTAATCCCAATACTAACCCTAACCCCAACTCTAACCGTAACCCTAACTCTAACCCTATCCCCAACCCAAACTCTAACCTTAACCCCACCCTATCCCTAACCCTAAGCATCACCCTAGCCATAAACCTAACCCTAATGCTACCCCTAACCCTAACTCTAACCCTAACCCTAACACTTAACCTAAACCTAACTCTAATTCTAACCTTAACTCTAAGCTTAACTCTAAGATTAATCCAAACCCTCATCCTAATCCTAACCCTAACTCAAACTCTAACCCGAACTCTAACCCTAACCCTAACCTTAAGAAAGTGAGGGGAAGAAAGTGATGAGAGTCTGAAGGGAGGGAATGTGGGGAGAGTGAGGGGGGAGAAAGTGAGGAGGGGAGATGTTGAGTGGAGATAGGGGAAATTGAGAGGGAGGGAGTGTGAAATAACTGAGAGGGAGAGTGAGGGGGAGGAAAGTGAGGGAGAAAGTAGGGGGGACAGAGGGAACGAGAGGCTGAGGGAGAAGAGAATGAGGGGAAGGGAGTGAGGGGAGAGAGTGAGTGTGAGAGAGTGAGTGGAAAGATTTCGAGGAATAGAGTGCAGTGAAGAGATTGAGTGGGAGATATTGTGAGGAGAGGGAGGGGAGTGAAGGAGAGGGAGAGTCAGAGGAGGGAGAGTGATGGGGAGAGAGAGGGACTGACGGGGAGAGAGTGAGGGGGGGATAGAGTGAGGGAGGAATCAATGAAGAGCGAGTGAATGGGAGAGAGAGAGGGTAGCGAGCAAAGGGAGGTGGAGTGAGGGAGAGAGAGTGATGGGCAGATTGAGTGAGGGACAGCAGACTGCGAGTGAGGGGAGACAGAGTGACAGGGAGAGAGATTGAGGGGGAGAGAGAGTGGGGGGGAGGGGGAGGGGGGAGGACAGTGAGGGGGAGAGAGGGTGAGGGTGAGGGGAGGACAGTGAGGGGGAGAGAGGGTGAGGGTGAGGGGGAGAGAGGGTGAGGGGGAGGGGGTGAGAGGGTGAGGGTGGGGGAGGGGGAGGAGAGTGAGGGGGAGAGAGGGTGAGGGTTGGGGGGAAGGGGAGGGCAGTGAGGGGGAGAGAGGGTGAGGGTGGGGGGAAGGGGAGGGCAGTGAGAGGGGAGGACAGTGAGGGGGAGAGAGGGTGGGGGGGAAAGCTCTCCCTCTCTCCCCTTCCCCGCTGCTCCATCCGTTAGTTTGGTTGGTGTATAAATGTTGGGGAAAATCCCAGTCTGATTTGAATGGTTGGGGAGGAAGGACAGGGTCTGGGGGACACTGACCCCCCCCCCCCTCACTCCTTCCAGTCGTGTCTGGGGCAGTTTCGGGGCTGGAGAGGATTGTCCTCATTCCCTGGGGGGGGTGAGGGTGAGGGGGGTGGGGGGTTTAACACAGCCTCAATCCAAGGTCTAATCTCAGAGAGCCTCAGAATGTCCTTTCCCATTCCCTTCATTCCCAAACACTCTCCGAGCTGGAGGGGGAGAACTCCACCGTTCAATAAATCAGCACTCATTTCATTCAGGATCTGACTGTGGGGGTTCCCGCTCCCTCTCACTGTCTCTGTCTCTGTCTGTCTGTCTGTCTCTCTCTCTCTCTCTGTCTCTCTCTCTCTTCCCCTCTCTGTCTCTCTCTCTCCCCCTCTCTGTCTCTCTCTCTCTCTCCCTCTCTGTCTCTCTCTCTCTCCCCCTCTCTGTCTCTCTCTCTCTCCCCCTCTCTGTCTCTCTCTCTCTCCCCCTCTCTGTCTCTCTCTCTCTCCCCCTCTCTATCTGTCTCTCTCTCCCCCTCTGTCTCTCTCTGTCTCTTTCTCTCTCCGTCTCTAACTCTCTCTCTCTGTCTCTCTCTTTCCCTCTGTGTCTCTCTCTCAGAGACAGAGAGAGAGACACACACAGAGAGACAGATAGAGAGAGAGAGACAGTCAGAGAGAGACAGTGTGAGAGAGAAAGCGACAGAAAGAGAGAGAGACACAGAGAGACTGAGAGAGAGAGAGAGACAGAGGGAAACAGAGAGAGGGAGATAGATAGAGAGACAGACAGACAGAGAGACAGAGAGAGAGAAAGACAGTCTTCAGGAGCAGAATTGAACTCGGGGTCAAGGCGCAGGTTTCAGGAGCTGAACTCATGGAGAGGGTCAGGCTCACTGCTCGGGGCCTGTCCTTGGGGTCAGGGTTCGAGGCCTGTCCTTCGGGTCATGGTTCAGAGGTCGGGGCCTGACCTCAGGGTCAGGGTTTGGGGCCTGTCTTCGGGTTCAGGGTTTGGGGCTTATACTCAGTGTCAGGGCTCAGGGTTTGGGAGCTGAACTCGGGGTCAGGGATCAGGGTTTGGGAGCTGAACTCGGGGTCAGGGCTCAGGGTTCGGGAGCTGAACTCGGGGTCAGGGATCAGGGTTTGGGAGCTGAACTCGGGGTCAGGGATCAGGGTTCGGGAGCTGAACTCGGGGTCAGGGATCAGGGTTCGGGAGCTGAACTCGGGGTCAGGGATCAGGGTTCGGGAGCTGATCTCGGGTCAGGGCTCAGGCTCTATCTCTCCCCTCTCTGTCCCTCTCTCTCTCTCTCTCTCACTGTCTCACTCTCTCCCTCTGTCTCTCTCTCTCTGTGTCTCTGTCTCTGCCTCTCTCCTCTTTGTCTCTCTCTCTCTCTCACTGTCTCTCTCACTCCTTGTCGCTGTGTCTGTCTCTGTCTCGGTCTCTCTCCCTCTCACTCTCTGTCTATCTGTCTCTCTCTCTCACGCCTTGTCTCTGTCTCTCTCTCCCTATGTGTCTCTCTCTGTCTC